>NW_027521504.1:0-23773 GCF_052094955.1 Ictidomys tridecemlineatus
TGGTTTCTGAAACAGTCCTTCTTCACCCCAGTCTCCAAAATCTGCTCACTGTAACAATATTTCTGTGCCTCAGTCTCCAACATCTACTCTCTGTAACAGTCCCTCTGCACCTCACTCTCCAACAACTGCTCCCTGTAAGTACCTTCTGCATCCCAGACTCCAAACTCTTCCCTCTGTAACAGTTTTTCTGCACGCCTGCTCCCAAATTTCTTCTCCGTAACAGGCCTTATGCACCCCAGTCTCTAAATTCTGTTCCCTATAACAATCCTTCTGCACCCCAGACTCCAACATCTACTCTCTGTAACAGTCCTGCTGCACCTTGGTCAACAATCTCTGCTCTCTGTAAGATCCTTCTGCAACCTTCTCTAAAAACTCTGCTCTCTGAAACAGTCCTTCTGCAGCTCATTCTCCAAACTCTGTACTTTGCAACACTTTTCTGCACCCCAGTCACAACCCTCTACTCTCTGTAACAGTCCATCTGTACCGTAGTCTTCAAACTCTTCACTCTGTAACGGTTTTTCTGCACACCAATCTCCAAACTCTGCTTTCTGTATCAGACCTTCTGCACCCCAGTCTACAACCTCTGCTCTCTGTAACAGTCCTTCTGCACCTCATATCCAAACTCTGCTATCCAGAACAGTCCTTATGTGCCCCAGTCTCCAACTTCTGCTGTCTGCAAAATTCCTTCTACAACCCAGTCTGCAACGTGTGCTGTGTGTAACAGTCCTTCTGCAGTCAAGTCTCAACCTCTGCTCTCTGCAATGATCTTTATGCACCTCAGTCTTAAAACTCTGCTCTCTGCAACAGTCCTTCTGCACCCCAGTGTCCAAACTCTGTTCTGTGTAATGTCCTTCTCCACCTCAGTCTTCAACCTCTGCTCTCTGCAAGAGTTCTTCTGCACCCCAGTCTCCAACATCTGCTCTCTAAACAGTCCTTCTGCACTTTAGTCTCCAAAATCTGCTCTCTGCAACAGTCCTTCTGAACCCCAGTGTCCAAACTCTTCTCTGCAACGATCCTTCTGCACCCCAGTCTCCAACCTCTGCTCTCTGAAAGATCCTTCTGACCCCAGTTTCCAAACTCTGCTTTTTGTAATATTCCTTCTCCACGCCAGTCTCCAACCTCTGCTTTCTGCAACGGTCCTGCTGCACCCCAGTCTGAAACCTCTGTACTCTGCAACACTCCTTCTCCTCCCCAGTCTCCAAACTCTGCTCTCTGTAACAGTCCTTCTGTACGGCAGTCTCCAAACTCTGCTCTCTGTAAAGATCCTTTTCCACGCCAGTCTCCAACCTCTGCTTTCTTTGTCCGTCCAGCTGAACCTCAGTCTCCAACCTCTGCTCTCTGCAAAAGTCCTTCTGCAACCCATTTTCAACTTCTGCTCTCTGCAACAGTCCTTCTGAAAAACAGTGTCCAACATCTGCTCTCTGAAAAAGTCCTTTTGTACCCTAGTCTCAAACCTCGGCTCTCTGCAACAGTCCTTCTGTACTGCAGTCTCCAAATTCTGCTCTCTGCAACGAACCTTGTGCACCCCAGTCTCCAACATCTGCTCTCTGCAAAAGTCCTTCTGCACCTCAGTCTGAAAATTTTTCTTTCTGCAACAATCCTTTGCACCCCAGACTTAAACATCTGCTCTCTGTAACAGTCCCAATGCACCTCAGTCTCCAAACTCTGCTCTATGTAAGATCCTTGTGCAACACAGTCTCCAAAATTTGCTCCAGGTTACAGTCCTTCTGCACCTCAGTCTCCAACCTCTGCTCTCTGTAACAGTCGATCTACATTTCAGTCTGAAACCTCTTCTCTCTACACGATCCATCTGAACCCCAGTCTCCAACCACTGCTCTGTGTAACAGTCCTCCTGCACCTAAGTCTTAAAACTCTGCTCTCTGTAAGATCCTTCTGCCACCCAGTCTCCTAACTTTGCTTTCTATAACAGTCCTTCTGCACTCCAGTCTTCAACCTTTGCTCTATTTAACAAGCCTTCTGCACCCCAGTCTCCAAAGTCTGCTCTCTGTAACAGGCCTTCTGCCCCCAAGTCTCCAAACTCTTTTCTCTGCAACAATCATTCTACACCTCAGTCTCTAACATCATCTCTCTGTAAGATCCTTCTGCAACCCAGTCTCCCAACTCTGCCCTCTCTAACAGTCCTTCTGCACTGCTTCACCCAACTCTCCTCTCCGTAAAAGGCCTTCTGCACCCCAGTCTCCAAAGTCTGTTCTCTATAACAAGACTTCTGCACCCCAGTCTCCAACCACTGCTCTCTGCAACAGTCCTTCTGCGCCCCAGTCTCCAACCTGTGGTCTCTGCAACAGTGCTTCTGCACCTCAGTCTTAAAACGCTGTTCTCTGCTATGATCCTTTTGCACCTCAGTCTCCAACCTCTCCTCTCTGAAATGCTCCTTCTGCACCCCAGTCTCCAAAGTCTCCTCTCCTCAAAAGTCCTTCTGCACCTCAGTCTCCAAATTCTACTCTTGGAAACAATTCTTCTTCACCCAAGTCTCCAGCCTCTGCTCTCTGCAACAGTCGTTCTACACCGCAGTCTTCAAACTCTGCTCTGTGTACCAGTCCTTCTGCACCCCAGTCTCTAACTTCTGCTCTCTGTAACAATCTTTCTGCACCCCAGTCTCTAACCTCTGCTCTCTGTAACAGTTCTTCTGCACCGTATTCACAACCCTCTGCTCTCTGTTACAGTCTTTCTATACCGCAGTCTTCAACCTCTGCTCTCTGTAACGGTCCCTCTGTACCCCAATTTCCAACCTCTTCTTTCTGTAACAGTCCTTTTGCACCTCAGTCACCAAACTCTGCTATCTGTAACAGTCCTGCTGCAACTCAGTCTCCAACCACTTCTCTCTGTTACAGTCCTTCTGCACCTCAGTGTGAAACCCCTACTCTCTGCACGATTCTTCTGCACCCCAGTCTCTAATCACTGCTCTCTGTAACAATCGTCCTTCATCACAGTCACAAACCACTGCTCTCTGTAAGATCCTTCTTCAACCCAGCCTCAAAACTCTGCTCTCTATAACAGTCCTTCTGCAACCCAGTCACCAACCTCGGCTCTCTGTAGCAGGCCTTATGCACCCCAGTCTCCAAACTCTGCTCTCTGAAACAGGCCTTCTGCACTCCAGTCTGAAACCTCTGCTCTCTGTAACGGTCCTTCTGCACCCCAGTCTCACACCTCTGCTTTCTGTATCATAATACTTCACCCCAGTTTCCAAAGTCTGCTCTGTGTTACAATCCTTCTGCATCTCAGTCTCCAACCTCTGCTCTCTGAAACAGTCATTCTGCACCCCCGTCAACAACCTCTTCTTTCTGCAACATTCTTCTGCACCCCAGTCTCAAACCTGTGCTCTCTGTAACAGTCCTTCTGCACCGCAGTCTCCCACCTCTTCTCTCTGTAACTATCCTTCTGCAGCCCAGTCTCCACCTCTGCTCTCTTCAACGATTCGTCTGCTACTCAATCTCCAAATTCTGCTCTCTTCAACGATTCTTCTGCACCCCAGACTCCACCTCTGCTCTCTGTAACCGTTTTTCTGAACCTCAGTCTCCAACGTCTGCTTTCTGCAACCATCCTTCTGCACACCTGTCTCCAACCTCTACTCTCTGGAACTGTCCTTATGCACCCCAGTCTCCAACATCAGCTCTCTGTAAGGTTTTTCTGCACCCCAGTCTCTAACGTCTCCTCTCCTTAACACTCCTTCTGCACCCCAGTCTCCAACATCTGTTCTTTGTAAGGTCCTTCTGCACCCCAGTTTCCAAACTCTGATTTCTGTATCATTCTGCTCTAACCCAGACTACAACCTCTGCTTTCCTCAACAGTCCTGCTGCAACCCAGTCTACAACATCTGTTCTCTGCATTCTCTGCAACAGTCCTTCTACTTTCCAGTCTCAAACCTCTGCTCTCTGTAACAGTCCTTCTGTACCGCAGTTTCCAACCTCTGCTCTCTCTAACGGTCCATATGCACCCCAGTCTCAAACCTCTGCTTTCTGTATAAGTCCTTCTGAACCACGGATTCCAACCTCTGCTTTCTGTAACAGTCCTTCTGCACCTTTGTCTCCAACCTCTGAACTCTGCAATCATATTTCTGTACCCAATTCTCTAACCTCTGCTCTCTGTAACAGTCCTTCTGCACCCCATTCTCTAACCTCTGCTCTCTGCAACAGTCCTTCTGTACTACAGTCTCCAACCTCTGCTCTCTATAACGGTTCTTCTGCACCCCAGTCTCAACCTCTGCTTTCTGTATCAGTAATTCTGCACCCCAGTTTCCAACCTTTGCTCTCTGTAACATTCTTTCTGCACCTTAGTCTCCATCCCCTGCTCTCTGCAACAATTCTTCTGCACCCCAGTGTCCAAACTCTGCTCTCAGCAACAGTTCTTCTGAACCCCAGTATCCAACATCAGCACTCTGAAACAGTTCTTCTATAAACAATTCTCCAACCTCTACTCTCTATAACAGTTTTCCTGTATGGTAGTCTCCGAACTCTACTCTCTGCAACGGTTCTTCTGCACCATAGTCTCCAAACTCTGCTTACTGTATCAGTCCTTCTGAACCCCAGTCTCCAAACTCTGCTCTCTGTAACAGTTATTCTGCACCTCAGTCTCCAAATTCTGCTCTCTTCAACAGTCCTTCTACAGCCAATTCTCCAATACCTGCACCCTTCAACAGTCCTTCTTCACCCCATTCTCCCACCTCTGCTATCTGCAACAGTCCTTCTGCACCCCAGTCTCCAAACTCTTCTCTCTGTAACAATTTTTCTGCACCTCTGTCTCCACCTCTGCTCTCTGCAATGGTCCTTCTGCACCTCATTCTCCAACCTCTACTCTCTGTAAGAGTCCTACTGTACCTCAGTCTCCAACCTCTACTCTCTGTAAGATCCTTCTGCAACCCAGTCTCCAAACTCTGCCCTCTGTAACAGTCGTTCTGCATCCTTTCACCAAACTCTGCTCTCTATAACAGGCCTTCTGCACCGCAGTCTCCAGCCTCTGCTCTCTGCAAAGATCCTTCTGCACCCCAGTCTCAAACCTCTGCTCTCTGCAAAGATCCTTCTGTACCCAAGTCTTCAACCTCTGTAATCTCCAACAGTCTTTCTGCACCTCAGTTTGAAAAATCGGTTCTCGGCAATGATCCTTCTGCACCCCAGTCTCCAAACTCTGCTCACTTCAACAGTCTCGTTCCACCTCAGTCTCCAACCTCTGCTCTCAGTAAGATCCTTCTGCAACCCTGTCTCCAAAGTCTGCTCTCTGAAACAGTCCTTCTGCACCCCAGTCTTCAACCTCCGCTCTCTGCCACAGTCTTTCTAAACCCAGTTTCCAACCTCTGGTCTCTGAAACAGTCCTACTGCACCCCATTATCCAAATTCTGTTCTCTGTTACAATCCTAATGCACCTCAGTTCCCAAACTCTGACCTCTGCAATGGTCCTAAGGCACCCCAGTCTCTAGCTTCTGCTCTCTGTAATGATCCTTCTTCACCCAGTCTCCAACATCTGCTCTCTGCAACAGTCATTCTGTACATCAGTCTGAAAACTCTGATCTCTGCAAGGATCCTTTTGCACCACAGTCTCTAAACTCTGTTTTCTGTAACAGTCCTTCTGCAACTCAGTCTCTAACCTCTGCTCTCTGTAACAGTCCTCTGAACCCCAGTCTTGTACCTCTGCTCTCTGTAAGATCCTTCTACACCCCAGTTTCCAAACTCTATTCTCTGTAACATTCCTTCTCCACCACAGTCTCCAACCTCTGCTCTTAGCAACGGTCCTTCTGCACGACAGTCTCCAACCTCTGGTCTCAGCAACAGTCCTTCTGCACCCCAGTATCCAAACTCTGCTCTGGGTATCATTTTTTCTGCACCTCAGTCTAAAACCTCTGCTTTATGTAAGATCTTTCTGCAACAAAGTCTCCAAACTCTGATCTCCATAACAGTCCTTCTTCAACCCAGTCTCCAACCTGTGCTCTCTGTAACAATCCTTCGGCACCTCAGTCTCAAACATCTTCTCTCTGCAACGGTCCTTCTGCACTCCATTCTCCAACCTCTGTTGTCTGCAAGAGTCCTTCAGCTTGTCAGTCTCAAACTTCTACTCCCTGCAAAAATCCTTCTGCACCCCAGTCTCAAACCATTGCTCTCGGTTATATTTCTTTTGCACCTCAGTCTCAAACATCTGCTCTATGTAAGATCCTTCTGCCACCCAGTCTCCAAACTCTGCTCTCTGTAACAGTCCTTCTGCACCCCAGTCTCCAACCTCTGCTCTGTGCAACAGTTCGTCTGCACCCCACTCTCCAACCTCTGCTCTCTGTAATATCCTTCTTCACCCCATTCTCCAAACTCTGATCTCTGTTAAAGTCCTTCTTCACCCCAGTCTCCAACATCTGCTCCCTGCAACAATCCTTCTGCACCCCAGTCTCCAAATTCTGCTCTCTGCAACAGTTCTTCTGCACCCCAGTCTTTAACATCTACTCTCTGAAACAGTTCTTCTGCATCCCATTCTCCAACCTCTGCTTTCTGTATCAGTCCTTCTGCACCCCAGTCTCCAAACTCTGCTCTCTGTAACAGTCCTTCCGTATCTCAGTCTCCAACATCTGCTCTCTATTACAGTTCTTCTGTACCCCAGTCTCCAAAGTCTGCTCTCTGCAACAGTCCTTCTTCACTCCAGTCTTCAAACTCTGCTCTGTGTAACAGTTATTCTGCATCCCAGTCTCCAACATCTGCTCTCTGCAACCGTCTGTTTGCACCCATGTCTCCAACCTCTGCTCTCTGCAACGATCCTTCTGCTCACCAATCTCCAACCTCTGCTCTCTGCCATAATCCTACTACACCCCAGTCTCCAACCTCTGCTCTCTGTAACAATCCTTCTGCACCACAGTCTCCAAACACTGCTCTATGTAACAGCCCTTCTGTACCCAGTCTTCAACCTCTTCTCTTTGTAACAGTCCTCCTGTATTGCAGTCACCTAACTCTGCTCTCTGTAATGGTCCTTCTGCAGCTCAGTTTCCAACCTATGTTTTCTGTATCAGTCCTTCGGTACCGCAGTCTCCAAACTCTTCTATCTGCAAAAGTCCTTCTGCACCTGTCTCCAAATTCTACTCTCTGCAAAAATCCTTCTGCTCCCAAGTCTCCAAAACCTGCTCCCTGCAATAGTCCTTCTTCACCTCAGTTTCCAAACTCTGCTATCTTAGACAGTTCTTCTGCACCCCAATCTCCAAACTCTGCTCTCTGTAACAGTCCTTGTGCACCTCAGTCTCCAAATTCTGCTCTCTGCAACAGTCTTTCTGCAACCAAGTTTCCAACCTCTGCTCTCTGCAACAGTTTTTCGACACCATAGTCTTTAACCTCTGCTCTGTGTAACAGTCTTTCTGCACCCCAGTGTCCAACCTCTGCTCTCTGCAATGATCCATCTGCATACCAGTCTCGAACATCTGCTCTCTGCAACAGTCCTTCTGCACCCAAGTCTCCAACATCTGCTCTCTGCAACAGTCCTTCTGCCCCTTAGTCTGGAAACTCTGCTATCTGCAATGATCCTTCTGCACCCCAGACTCCAACCAATGCGATCTGTAACTGTTCTTCTGCACCTCAGTCTCCAAACTCTGCTCTATGTAAGATCCTTTTGCAACCCAATCCCCAATGTCTGCTCTTTGTAACAGCCCTTCTGCACCCAAGTCTCCAAAGTCTGTTCTCTATAACAATCCTTCTGCACCCCAGTCTCCAACCTCTTCTCTCTGTGACAGTCCTTCTGAATCTCAGTCTCCTACAACTGCTCTCTGCAACAGTCCTTCAGAACCCAAGTCTTTAAATTCTTGTCCCTGCAACAGTCCTTCTACACCCCAGTCTACAACCTCTGCTATCTGCAAGAGTCCTTCTGCACTCCAGTCTCCAAACTCTGCTCTCTGTAACAATCCTTCTGTGCCTCAGTCTCCAACCTCTGCTCTCTGAAACAGTCCTTTTGCACCCCAGTCTCACACCTCTGCTTTCTGTATCATAATTCTTCACCCCAGTTTCCAAAGTCTGCTCTGTGTTACAATCCTGCTGCATCTCATTCTCCAACCTCTGCTCTCTGAAACAGTCATTCTGCACCCCAGTCTCCAACCTCTTCTTTCTGCAACATTCTTCTGCACCCCAGTCTCCAAACTTTGCTCTCTGTAACAGTCCTTCTGCACCGCAGTCTCCCTCCTCTTCTCTCTGTAACGATCCTTCTGCAGCCCAGTCTCCACCTCTGCTCTCTTCAACGATTCTTCTGCAACTCAGTCTCCAAATTCTGCTCTCTTCAACGATTCTTCTGCACCCCAGACTCCAATTCTGCTCTCTGTAACTGTTTTTCTGAACCTCAGTCTCCAACATCTGCTTTCTGCAACCGTCCTTCTGCACCCCTGTCTCCAACCTCTGCTCTCTGGAACGGTCCTTATGCACCCCAGTCTCCAACATCTGCTCTCTGTAAGGTCCTTCTGCACCCCAGTTTCCAAATTCTGCTCTCTGTATCATTCTTCTCCAACCCAGTCTACAACCTCTGCTTTCTTAAATGGTCCAGCTGCAACCCAGTCTACAGCATCTGTTCTCAGGAAAAATCCTTCTACTTTCCAGTCTCAAACCTCTGCTCTCTGTAACAGTCCTTCTGTACTGCAGTACCCATCCTCTGCTCTCTCTAACGGTCTTTATGCACCCCAGTCTCAAACCTCTGCTTTCTGTATAAGTCCTTCTGAACCACGGAATCTAACCTCTGCTTTCTTTAACAGTCCTTCTGCACCTTTGTCTTCAACCTCTGAACTCTTCAACCTTACTTCTGAACCCCATTCTCTAACCTCTGCTCTCTGTAACAGTCCTTCTGCACCCAATTCTTTAACCCCTGCTCTATGCAACAGTCCTTCTGTACTACAGTCTCCAACCTCTGCTCTCTATAATGGTTCTTCTGCACCCCAGTCTCAAAATCCGCTTTCTGTATCAGTAATTCTGCACCCCAGTCTCCAAACTTTGCTCTCTGTAACATTCTTTCTGCACCTCAGTCTCCATCCCCTGCTCTCTGTGACAGTTGTTCTGCAACCCAGTCTCCAAACTCTGCTCTCAGCAACAGTTCTTCTGAACTCCAGTCTCCAACATCTGCACTCTGAAACAGTTCTTCTACAAACCATTCTCCAACCTCTGCTCTCTATAACAGTTTTCTTTTATGGCAGTCTTTGAACTCTGTTCTCTGCAACGGTTCTTCTGCACCATAGTCTCCAACCTCTGCTGTCTGTATCAGTCCTTCTGAACCCCAGTCTCCAAACTCTGCTCTCTGTATCAGTTATTCTGCACCTCAGTCTCCAAATTCTGCTCTCTTCAACAGTCCTTCTGCAGCCAAGTCTCCAAAACCTGCAACCTGCAACAGTCATTCTTCACCCCATTCTCCCACCTCTGCTATCTGCAACAGTCCATCTGCACCCCAGTCTCCAAACTCTTCTCTCTGTAACAATCCTTCTGCACCTCTGTCTCCACCTCTGCTCTCTGCAATGGTCCTTCTGCACCTCAGTCTCCAACGTACACTTTCTGTAAGAGTCCTACTGCACCTCAGTCTCCATACTCTGCCCTCTGTAACAGTCGTTCTGCATCCTTTCACCAAACTCTGCTCTCTATAACAGGCCTTCTGCACCGCAGTCTCCAACCTCTGTTCTCTGTAAAAGTCCTTCTGCACCCCAGTCTCAAACCTCTGCTCTATGCAAAGATCCTTCTGCACCAAAATCTCCAACCTCTGTAATCTCCAACAGTCCTTCTGCACCTCAGTGTGAAAAATCGGTTCTCGGCAACGATCCTTCTGCACCCCAGTCTTCAAACTCTTCTCTCTGTAACAGTCTTTTTCCACCTCAGTCTCCAACCTCTGCTCTCAGTAAGATCCTTCTTTAACCCTATCTCCAAACTCTGCTCTCTGTAACAGTCCTTCTGCACCCCAGTCTCCAACCTCTGCTCTCTGCCACAGTCTTTCTAAACCCCAATTTCCAACCTCTGGTCTCTAAAACAGTCCTTCTGCACCCCAGTATCCAAAATCTGTTCTCTGTAACAATCCAACTGCACCTCAGTTCTCAAACTCTGACCTCTGCAATGGTCCTACAGCAACCCAGTCTCTAGCCTTTGCTCTCTGCAACGACCCTTCTGCACCCCAGGCTCCAACATCTGCTCTCTGCAACAGTCATTCTGTACATCAAACCTCTGCTTTCTATATCAGTCCTTCTGCACTCCAGTATGCAAATTCTGCTCTTTCTAAGAGTCTTTCTGCACCTCAGTCTCCAATCTCTGCTCTCTGCAACAGTCCTACTACACTCCAGTCTCCAACCTCTGCTCTCTGCAACAATCCTTCTGCACCCCTGTCTCCCAACTCTGCTCTCTGCAACAGTGTTTCTGCACCCCAGTCTCAAACCTCTGCTCCCTGCAATGATCCTCTGGACCCTAGTCTCCAAACTCTACTCTCTGCAACAGTCCTTCTGCACCAAAGTCTCCAACTGCTGCTCTCTGTAAGATCTTTCTGCACTCCAGTTTACAAAATCTGCTCTCTCTAACATTCCTTCTCCATCGCAGTCTCTAAACTCTGCTTTCTGCGAGGGTCCTGCGGCACCCCAGTTTCCAACCTCTGTCCTCTGTAACAGTCCATCTGAACCCCAGTATCCAACCTCTGCTCTCTGTAACAGTCCTTCTGTACTGCAGTCTCCAAACTCTGCTCTCTGTAAGAGGCCTTCTGCATCCCAGTCTCCAAACACTTCTCTATGCAACGATCCTTCTGCACAGCAGTGTCAAACCTCTGCTCCTTACAACAGTTCGTCTGCACCCCAGTCTCAAACCTCTACTCTTTGTAAGATCCTTCTGCACCACAGTCTCCAACCTCTGCTCTCTGCAACAGTTTATTTTCACCCCAGTCTTCAACATCTGCTCTCTGTAAGATCCATCTAAACCCTAGTATCCAACCTCTGCTCTGTAGCAGTCCTTCTGCACCCCAGGCTCCAAACTCTGCTTTTTGTAACAGTCCTTCTGCACCTCAGTCTCCAACTTCTGATCTCTGCCACAGTCCATCTGGACTCCAGTTTCCAACCTCTGCTCTCTGCAGCAGTCCTTCTGCACCAGTCTCCAAACTCTGCTCTCTGCAATGATCCTTCTAGACCCCTGTCTCCAAACTCTGCTTTCTGCAACAGTCCTTTTGCACCCCCGTCTCCAACCTGTGCGCTCTGTAACAGTTTTTCTATACCGCAGTCTCCAAACTCTGGTCTCTGAAACGGTTCTTATGCACCCCAATTTCCAACCCCTAGTTTCTGTAACAGTCTTTCTGCACCTCAGTCTCCAAACTCTTCTCTCTGTAGCAGGCTTTCTGAACTCCAGTATTCAAAATCTGCTCTCTCCAAGGATCTCTCTGCACCTCAGTCTCCAACCTCTGCTCTCTGCAATGATCCTACTGCACCAAAGTCTTTAACCTCTGATCTCTGCAACAGTCCTTCTGCACCACAGTCTCCAGCCTCTGGTCTCTGTAACAGTCTTGCTGCACTCCAGTCTCAAAACTCTGCTCTCTGTAAGAGTCTTTCTGCACATCAGACTCCAACCTCTGCTCTCTGCAACAGTCCTTTTGCACTCCAGTCTCCAACCTATGCTCTCTGCAACAGTCCTTCTGCACCCCAGTTTCAAACCTCTGCTCTCTGCAAAAGTCCTTCTGGACCCCAGTCTCCAACCTCTGCTCTCTGTAAAAATCCTTCTGCACCACAGTCTCCAAACTCTGCTCTCTGTAAGATCCTTCTGCACTCCAGTTTCCAATCTCTGCTATCTGTAACACTCCTTCTCCACCCCATTCCTTAACCTCTGCCTTTATCTCGTGTCCTGCGGCACCCCAGTCTCCAACCTCTGTCCTCTGCAACAGTCATTGTGCTCCCCAGTCTCCAACCTCTGCTCTTTGTAACGGTCTTTCAGCACCCCAAACTCTGCTTTCTGTATCAGTCCTTTTGAACCTCAGTCTCAACCTCTGCTCTCTGTATCTATCCTTCTGCACTTCAGTCTCCAACCTGTGCTCTCTGTAACATTCCTTCTGCACCCCAGTCTCAAAACTCTGCTCTCTGTAACAGTTTTTTTTATAAGGAAGTCTCCAACCTCTAGTCTCTTTAACAGTCCATCTGCACCCCAGTTTCCAACCTCTGCTTTCTGTAACAGTCCTTCTGCAACTCAGTCTCCAAACTCTGGTCTCTGTAACAGTGCTTCTACACCTCAGTCTCCAACCTCTGTTCTCTGTAACAGTCCTACTGAACCTCAGTCTGACACCTCTGCTCTCTTCACGATCCTTCTGCACCCCAGTCTAAAAACACTACTCTCTGTAACAGTCCACCTGCACCTCAGTCTCCACCTTCTGCTCTCTGTAAGAACATTCAGCGACCCAGTCTCCAAACTCTGCTCTCTTTAACTGTCCTTCTGCACCCCAGTCTCCCACTTCTCCTCTCTGTATCAGGCCTTCTTCACGCCAGTCTCCAGACTCTTCTCTCTGTAGAAGGCCTTCTGCATGCCAGTCTTAAAAATCTCTCCTAGGATTCTTCTGCAACTCAGTCTCCAACCTCTGCTCTCTGCAATGATCCTACTTCACCGCAGTCTTTAACCTCTCATCTCTGCAACAGTCCTTTTGAACCACAGTCTCCAACCTCTGGTCTCTGTCACAGTCCTTCTGCACCCCAGTTTCCAAACTCTGCTCTCTCTAACAGTCCATTTGCACCTCAGTCTTTTATCTCTGCTCTGTGTAACAGTCCTTCTGCACCCCAGTTTCTAAAATTTGCCGTCTTGAACGATCATTCTGGAACCCAGTCTCCAATGTCTGCTCTTTTCAACAGTCTTTCTGAACCAGTGTCTTCAACCTCTGCTCTCTGAAAGATCTTTCTGCACTCGAGTTTCCCAACTCTGCTCTCTGTAACATTCCTTCTCCAACCAAGACTCCAACCTCTGTCCTCTGCAACAGTTTTTCTGCTCCCCAGAATCCGAGATCTGCTCTCTGTAACAGTCCTTCTGTACTACAGTCTCCGAACTCTGCTCTTTGTAACGATCCTTCTACACCCTAGTCTCCATCTCTGCTTTCTGTATCAGTCTGTCTTAACCCCAGTCTCCAACCTCTGTTCTCTGTATCTATCCTTCTGCACCTCAGTCTCCAACCTATGCTCTATGTAAGAGTCCTTCTGCAGCCCAGTCTCCAACCTCTGCTCTCGGTAACAGACCTATACCGCAGTCTCCAACCTCTGCTCTCTGTAATGGTCTTTCTGCAGCCCAATTTCGAATCTCTGCTTTCTGTAACAGTCATTATGCACCTGAGTCTCCAAATTCTCCTCTCTGTAACATTCCTTCTACACCTCAGTCTCAAACCTCTGCTCTCTGTAACAGTCCACCATCACCTCAGTCTCCAACCTCTGCTCTCTGTAAGATCCTTCAGGAACCCAGTCACTAAACGCTGCTATGTATAAGAGTCCTTCTGAACCTGAGTCTCCAAACTCTAATCTCTGTAACAGTCCTTCTACACCTGTCTCCAACCTCTGCTGTCTGTAACAGTCCACCTGCACTTCAGTCTCAAACCTCTGATCTCTGCACGATCCTTTTGCACCCCAGTCTCCAAACACTGCTGTCTGTAACAGTCCACCTGAACCTCAGTCTCAAAACTCTCCTCTCTGTAACAGGTCTTCTGCAAGCCAGTCTCCAACATCAGCTCTCTTCAATGATCCCACTGCACCCCACTCTCCAACCTCTGATCTCTGCAACAGTCCTTCTGCACCTCAGTCTCCAAATTCTGCTCTCTGTAAGATGCTTCTGCACCGTTGTATCATAACTCTGCTCTCTGTAACAGTCCTTATGCACCTCAGTCTCCTACCTCTGCTCTCTCTAAAAGTCCTCCTGCACCTCAGTCTCCCAACTGTGTTCGCTGTAAGATTCTTTTGCATCCAAGTCTTTAAACTCTGCACTCTGTAACAGTCCTTCTGCACAACAGTCTCCAACCTCTTCTCTCTGCAATGATTCTTATTTACCCCAGTCTCCAACATCTGCTCTTTGCAACAGTCCTGCCGCACATCATTCTCCAAACTTTGCTCTCTGTAACAGTCCTTCTTCACCCCAGTCTCCAAACTCTGCTCTCTGCAATGATCTTTCTGGACCCCAGTCTCCAATGCCTTCTCTCTGCAACAGTTCTTCTGCACCATAGTCTCCAACCTCTGCTCTTTGCAATGATCCTACTGCACCACAGTCTTTAACCTCTTATCTCTGCAAGAGTCCTTCTGTACCACAGTCTCCAAATTCTGGTCTCTGAAACAGTCCTTCTGCACCACAGTCTCCAAACTCTGCTCTCTGCAAGAGTCTTTCTGCACATCAGACTCCAACCTCTGCTCTCTTCAACAGTCCTCCTGCACTCCAGTCTCCACCCTCTGTTCTTTTCGAATTTCCTTCTGCACCAAAGTCTCCTACCTCTGCTCTCTGCAACCGTACTTCTGCACCCCAGTTCTCAAACTCTGCTCTCTGCAACAATCCTTCTGGACCTCAGTCTCCAACCTCTGCTCTCTGTAACAGTCCTTCTGCACCACTGTCTCCAAACTCTGCTCTCTGTAAGATCTTTCTGCACTCCAGTTTCCAAACTCGGCTCTCTGTAACATTCCTTCTCCACCCCATTCTTTAACCTCTGCCTTCTGCACGTGTCCTGTGGCACCCCAGTCTCCAACCTCTGTCCTCTGCAACAGTCATTGTGCTCCCCAGTCTCCAACCTCTGCTCTCTTTAAGAACCTTCAGCAACCCAGTCTCCAAACTCTGCTCTCTATAACTGTCCTTCTGCACCCCAGTGTCTCACCTCTCCTCTCTGTAACAGGCCTTCTGCACCCCAGTCTCCAAAGTCTTCTCTCTGTAGCAGGCCTTTTTCACCCCAGTCTCCAAAATCTGCTCTCTGCAACGATTCTTCTCCACCCCAGTCTCCAACATCTTGTCTCTGCAACAGTCCTTTTGAAACCCAGTCTTCAAACTCTGCTCTCTGTAAGATCCATCTGAACACCAGTCTTCAAACTCTACTTTCTGTAACAGTTCTTCTGCACCCCAGTCTCCAAACTATGCTCTCTCTTACAGTCCTTCTGCACCTCAGTATTTAACCTCTGCTCTGTGTAACAGTCCTTCTGCACCCCAGTTTCTACAATCTGCCCTCTTGAACGATCCTTCTGGAACCTAGTCTCCAATGTCTGCTCTTTGCAACAGTCTTTCTTCACCACAGTCTCCAACCTCTGCTCTCTGTAAGATCTTTCTACACTCCAGTTTCCCAACTCTGCTCTCTGTAACATTCCTTCTCCACCCCAGTCTCCAACCTCTGTCCTCTGCAACAGTTTTTCTGCTCAACAGACTCAGAGATCTGCTCTCTGTAACAGTCCTTCTGTAGTACAGTCTCCAAACTCTGCTCTTTGTAACGATCCTTCTACACCCCAGTCTCCATCTCTGCTTTCTGCATCAGTCTGTCTGAACCCCAGTCTCCAAACTCTGTTCTCTGTATCTATCCTACTGCACCTCAGTCTCCAACCTGTGCTCTATGTAAGAGTTCTTCTGCAGCCCAGTCTCCAAACTCTGCTCTCGGTAACAGACCTATACCGCAGTCTCCAACCTCTGCTCTCTGTAATGGTCCTTCTGCAGCCCAATTTCGAACCTCTGCTTTATGTAACAGTCCTTCTGCACCTGAGTCTCCAAATTCTCCTCTCTGTAACAGTCCTTCTACACCTCAGTCTCAAACCTCTGCTCTCTGTAACAGTCCACCTGCACCTCAGTCTCCAACCTCTGCTCTCTGTAAGATCCTTCAAGAACCCAGTCACCAAACACTGCTATGAATAACAGTCCTTCTGCATCTGAGTCTCCAAACTCTACACTCTGTAACAGTCCATCTACACCTCAGTCTCCAGCCTCTGCCCTCTGTAACAGTCCACCTGCACTTCAGTCTCAAACCTCTGATCTCTGCACGATCCTTCTGCACGCCAGTCTTTAAACACTGCTCTCTGAAACAGTCCTTCTGCACCCCAGCCTCCAACCTCTGGTCTCTGCAACAGTCCTTCTCCACCCCAGTCTCCAACCTCTGCTCTCTGCAACAGTCCTTCTGCACTCCAGTCTCCAAACTCTGCTCTCTGAAACAGTCCTTCTGCACCCCAGCCTCCAACCTCTGGTCTCTGCAACAGTCCTTCTCCACCCCAGTCTCCAACCTCTGCTCTCTTCAACAGTCCTTCTGCACCAAAGTATCCAACCTCTGCTCTCTGTAAGATCTTTCTGTACTCCAGTATCCAAACTCTGCTCCTGTAATATTCCTTCTCCACCCCATTGGTTAACCTCTGCTTTCTGCAAATGTCCTGAGACACCCCAGTCTTCAACCTCTGTCCTCTGCAACAGTCCTTCTGCTCCCCAGTCTCCAACATCTGCTCTCTGTAACAGTCCTTCTGTACCGCAGTCTTCAACCTCTGCTCTCCGTAACGGTTTTTCTGCACCCCAGTCTCCAAATTCTGCTTTCTGTATAAGTCCTTCTGAACCTCAGTCTCAAACCTCTGCTCTCTGTATCTATCCTTCTGCACCTCAGTCTCCAACCTCTGCTCTCTGTTACAGTTTTTCTATACCGCAGTCTCCAAACTCTGGTCTTACTTACTGTCCATTTGCACCCCAATTTCCAACCACTTTTTTCTGTAACAGTCCTTCTACACCTCAAACTACAACCCCTGCTCTCTGTAACAGTCCATCTGCACCTCAGTCTGACACTTCTGCTCTCTGCACGAAACTTCTGCACCCCAGTCTCCAACCACTGCTCTCTGTAACAGTCCACCTGCACCTCAGTCTCCAACCTCTGCTCTCTGTAAGATCTTTCAAGAACTGAGTCTACAAACTCTGCTCTCTATAACAGTCATTCTGCACCCCAGTCTCCAAACTCTCCTCTCTGTAACAGGCCTTCTGCACGCCAGTCTCAGAACTCTGCTCTCTTTAGCAGGCATTCTGAACCCCAGTCTCCAAACTCTGCTCTCTCCAACTATCCTTCTGCACCCCAGTCTCCAAACTCTGCTCTCTGCAATGATCCTACTGCACCCCCGTCTCCAAACTCTTATCTCTGCAACAGTCCTTCTGCAACTCAGTCTCAAACTTCTGCTCTCTGTAAGATCCTTCTGCACCCCTGTCTCCAAGCTCTGCTTATTTCAAAGATCCTTCTGCACCCCAGTGTCCAAACTCTGCTCTATGTAACAGAATTATGCACCTCAGTCTCCAACCTCTGCTCTCTGCCACAGTCTTTCTGCACCCCAGTCTCCAACTTCTGCTCTCTCTAAGAGTCCTTCTGCACCTCAGTCTCCAACCTCTGCTCTCTGCAACATTCCTTCTGCAGCCCAGTCTCCATCCTCTGTTCCCTGCAACAGTCCTTCTGCACCCCAGTCTCCAAACTCTGCTCTCTGTAACAAGCCTTCTGCACCTTATTCTTCAAACTCTGTTCTCTGCAACGGTCTTCTGCACCTCAGTCTTCAACCACTACTCTCTGTAACAGTCATTCTGCACTTTACTCTCCAAACGCTGCTCTCTGTAGGATCCTTCTAATACCCAGTTTCAAACCTCTGCTCTCTGTATTTATTCTTATGGACCTCAGTCTCTAAAGTCTACTCTCTGTAACAGTCTATCTGCACCTCAGTCTGACACCTCTGCTCTCTGCACGATACTTCTGCACCCCAGTCTCTGAGCACTGCTCTCTGTAATAGTCCACCTGCACCTCAGTCTCCAACCTCTGCTCTCTCTAAGATCCTTCTGGAACTCAATCTCCAACCTCTCCTCTCTATAACAGGCCTTCTGCATGCCAGTCTCCAAACTCTTCTCTCTGTAGCAGGCCTTTTGCACCCCAGTCTCCAAAATCTGCACTGTGCAATGATCCTTCTGCACCCCAGTCTCCAACCTCTGCTCTCTGCAATGATCCTACTGCACCCCACTGTACTAACTCTGATCTCCGCAACAGTCCTTCTGCACCTCAGTCTCCAAATTCCTCTCTCTGTAAGATCTATCTTCACCCCTGTATCCAACCTTTGCTCTCTGCAACAGTCCTTCTGCATCCAAGGCTCCAACCTCTTCTCTCTGTAACAGGACTTTCGTACCTCCAGTCTCCAACCTCTGCTCTCTGCAACATTCCTTCTGCAACCCAGTCTCCAACCACTGCTCTCTATAACAGTCCTTCTGCACCCCAGTCTCCATCCTCTGCTCTCGGCAACAGTCCTTCTGCAACCCAGTCTCCAACCTCTACTCTCTGTAACAGTCGTTCTGCACTTCCCTCGCTAACCTGTGCTCTCTGTAGTATCTTTCTAAAACCCAGTCTCCAAAATCTGCTCTCTGTAACATTCCTTCTGCACACCTGTCTCCAACCTCTGCTCTCTGCATCCTTTCCTCTTAACCCCAGTCTTCAACCTCTGCTCTCTGCAAGAGTCCTTCTTCACCTCAGTCTGAAAACTCTGCTGTCTTCAACGAACTTTCTGCACCCCAGTCTCCTACCTCTGCTGCCTGTAACAGTCCTTCTGCACCTCATTCTCCCAACTCTGCTCTCTGTAAAATACTTCTGCAACCCAGTCTTTAAACTCTGCACTATGCAACCGTCTTTCTGCAAAACAGTCTCGAAACTCTTCTCTCTGTAACATTCCTTCTCCAAACTAGACTTTAACCTCTGCTTTTTGCAAGTGTCCTGTAGCACCCCAGTCTCCAACCTCTGTCCTCTGCAACAGTCCTTCGGCTCCCCAGGCTCCAACATCTGCTCCCTGTAACAGTCCTTCGGCAACCCAGTCTCCAAACTTTGCTTTCTGTATCACTCCTTCTGAACACCAGTCTCATAACTCTGCTCTCTGTGTCTATCCTTCTGCACCTCAGTCTTTAACCTGTGCTCTCTGTTACATTCCTTCTACACCCCAGTCTCCAACCTGTGCTCTCTGTGACAGTTTTTCTATACCACAGTCACCAAAGTCTGGTCTTTGTAACGGTCATTCTGCACCCCAATTTCCAACATCTGCTTTCTGTAACAGTCCTTCTGCACCTCAGTCTGCAAACTCTGCTCTTTCTAACAGTACTTCTACACCTCAGTCTCCAACCTCTGCTCTCTGTAACAGTCCTTCTGCACATCAGTCTGACAACTCTCTTCTCTGCATGGTCCTTCTGCACCTCCGTTTCCAACCACAGCTCTCTGTAACAGTCCACCTGCACCTCAGTCTCCAACCTCTGTTCTCTGTAAGATCCTTAAGCAACCCAGTCTCCAAACACTGCTCTCTATAACAGTTTTTGTGGACCCCAGTATCCAAACTCTCCTCTCTGTAACAGGCCTTCTTCACGCCAGTCTCCAAACTCTGCTCTATGCAACTGTAATTCTGGACGCCTGTCTCCAACTTCTGCTCTCTGCAATGATCTAACTAAACCCCAGTCTCCAACCTCTTCTCTCTGCAACGATTCTTCTACACCCAAGTCTACAACATCTGCTCTCTGCAACTGTCCTTTTGCACCCCAGTCTGCAAACTCTGCTCTCTGTAACATCCATCTGAACCACAGTCTTCCACTGCTGCTCTCTGTAACAGTCCTTCTTCACCTCAGTCTCCAAACCCTGCTCTCTGTAACAATACTTCTGCAGCCCAGTCTCTAAAATCTGCTGTCTGCAACAGTCCTTCTCCACCCCAGGCTCCAACGTCTGCTCTCTGCAACAGTCCTTCTGCACCCCAGTCTCCAAATTCTGCTCTCTGCAACAAACCTTCTGGACCCCAGTCTCCGAACTCTGCTCTCTGCAAAAGTCCTTCGTCAATACAGTCTCCAACATCTGCTCTTTGTAAGATCCTTCTGCACTTCAGTTTTCAAACTCTGCTCTCTGTAAAATTTCTTTTCCACCCCAGTCTCAAACCTCTGTCCTCTGCATCAGTCCTTCTGCTCTCCAGTCTCCGATATCTGCTCTCTGTAACAGACCGCAGTTTCAAACCTCTGCTCTCTGTAACGGTCCTTCTCCAACCCAGTCTCCTAGCTCTGCTTTTTGAATCAGTTCTTCTGAACCCGATTCTCCAACCTCTGCTTTTTGTATTTATCATTCTGCACCTCATTCTTCAACCTGTGCTTTCTGTAACAGTCCTTCTGCACGTCAGTCTCTAAACTCTGCTCTCTGTAACAGTCCTTCTACACCTCACTCTCTAACCTCTTCTCTCTGTAACAGTACTTCTGCACCTCAGTCTGAAACCTTTGCTCTCCACGATTCTTCTGCATCCCAGTCTCCAAACACTCCTCTCTGTAACAGTTTATCTACACCTCAGTCTCCAACCTCTTCTCTCTGTAACAGTACTTCTGCACCTCAGTCTGAAACCTTTGCTCTCCACGATTCTTCTGCACCCCAGTCTCCAAAAACTGCTCTCTGTAACAATCCACCTGATCCTCAGTCTCCAACATCTGCTCTCTGTAAGTTCCTTCAGCAAACCAGTCTACAAACTCTGCTCTCTGTAACAGTTTTTCTACACCCCTGTCTCCAACCTTTCCTCTCTGTAACAGGCCTTCTGCACTCCAGTCTCAAAACTCTGCTCTCTATAGCAGGCCTTCTGCATCCCACTCTCCATCCTCTGCTCTCTGCAACGATCCTTCTGCACTCCAGTCTACGACCTTTGCTCTCTGCAATGATCCTACTTCACCCAGTCTCCAACCTCTGATCTCTGCAACAGTCCTTCTGCACCTTAGTCTCCAAATTCTGCTCTCTGTAAGATTTTTCTGGACCACTGTCTCCAAACTCTGCTCTCTGTAACAGTCCTTCTGCACCCCAGTCTCTAACCACTGCTCTCCGCAAGAGTATTCTGCACCCCAGTCTCCAAACTCTGCTCTCAGCAACAATCCTTCTGCACCCTAGTTACCAACATCTGCTCTCTGCTTCAATACTTATGCACCCCAGTCTTCAACCACTTATCTCTGTAACAGTCCTACTGTACTGCAGTATTCAACCTCTGCTCTCTGTAAAGGTCTTTCTGCACCCCAGACTCCAATATCTGCTTTCTTTATCAGTCCTTCTGTACCCCAGTTTCCAACCTCTGCTCTCTGTAAGAGTCCTTCTGCACCTCAGTCTCCAACCTCTGATCTCTGCAAAAGTCCTTCTGCAACTCAGTCTCTAAATTCTGCTTTCTGTAAGATCCTTAGGCACTTCTGTATTTAACCTCTCCTCTCTGAAACTGTCATTCTGCACCCGAGTCTCCAAACTCTGCTCTCTGTAACAGGACTTCCGCACCTCAGTCTTCAAACTCTGCTCTCTGCAACAGTCCTTCTGCACCCAAGTCTCCAACCTCTGCTTTCTACAACAGTCTTTCTGGACCCTAGTTACCAACATCTGCTCTCTGCAACAGTCCTTCTACACACCAGTCTCTAAAATCTGCTCTCTGCAACAGTCATTCTGCACCTCAGTCTTCAAACCCTGCTCTCTGCAACGACCCTTCTGCACCCCATTCTCCTACCTCTGCTCTCTGTAACAGTCCTTCTGCACCTCAGTCTCCCAACTCTGCCCTCTGTTTTATCCTTCTGGAACCCATTCTTTAAACTCTGCACTCTGTAACAGTCCTTCTGCACAACAATCTCCAACCTCTGCTCTCTGTAACAGGACTTCTGCAACCCAGTCTCCAACCTCTGCTCTGTGTAACAGTCCTTTTGCACCCCAGTCTCCAAACTCTGCTCTCAGTAACAGTCCTTCTGCACCACAGTCTCCAAACTCTGCTCTCTGTAACAGTCCTTCTGCACCACAGTCTCCAAACTCTGCTCTCTGTAACAGTCCTTCTGCACCCCAGTTTCCAAACTCTGCTCTGTGTAACAGTCCTTCTGCACCTCATTCTCAAACCTATTCTCTCTGCAACAGTCTTTCTGCTCCCCAGTCTCCGCGATCTGCTCTCTGTAAAAGTCCTTCTGTACCACAGTGTCCAACCTCTGCTCTCTGTTTTGGTTCTTCTACAACCCTATCTTCAAACTATTCTTTCTGTATCAGCCAGTCTGAACCCCAGTATCCTAACTCTGTTCTCTGTATCCATCCTTACGCACCGCAGTCTCCAACTTGTGCTCTCTGTAAGAGTCCTTCTGCATCCCAGTCTCAAACCTCTACTCTAGGTAACAGTCCTAAACTGCAGTCTCCAAACTCTGCTCTCTTTAACGGTCCTTCTGCACGCCAATTTCCAACCTCTGCTTTTTGTAACAGTCCTTCTACACCTCAGTCTCCAAACTCTGCTCTATGTAAGATTCTTCAGCAACAGTCTCCAAACTCTGCTCTGTATAACAATCCTTCTGCACCCCAGTCTCCAAACTCTCCTTTCTATAACAGGCCTTCTGCACTCCAGTCTCCAAAATCTGCACTGTGCAACGATCCTACTGCACCCCAGTCTCCAACCTCTGCTCTCTGCAATGATCCTACTGCACCCCAGTCTACTACCTCTGATCTCCGCAACAGTCCTTCTGCACCTCAGTCTCCAAATTCTTCTCTCTGTAAGATCCATCTTCACCCCAGTATCCAACCTCTTATCTCTGCAACAGTCCTTCTGCATCCAAGCCTCCAAACTCTGCTCTCTGCAACAGTCCTTCTGGACCCCAGTCTCCAACCACTGCTCTCTAAAACAGTCCCTCTGCAGCCAAGTCTCCAACCTCTACTCTTTGTAACAGTCGTTCTGAACTTCACTCACCAACCTCTGCTCTCTGTAGTATCCTTCTAAAACCCAGTCTCCAAAATCTTCTCTCTGCAATGATTCTTCTCCATACAAGTCTCCAACCTCTGCTCTCTGCAACAGTCCTTTTGCACCACAGTCTCCAACCTCTGGCTCTTTAAGATCCATCTGAACCCCACTCTCCAACCTCTGATCTCTGTAACAGTCCTTCTGCAACCCAGTATCCAACCTCTACTATCTGTAACAGTCCTTCTGCACCACATTCTCCAAACTCTGCTCTCTGCAACAGTCCTTCTGCACCCCAGTCACTAAATTCTGCTCTCTGCAACAGTCCTTTTGTACTGTATTCTCCAACCTCTACTCTCTGTAACGTTCTTTCTGCCCCCGATATTAGAGTCTCTGCTTTCTGTAACAGGCCTTCTGCTCTCTGAAACAGTCCTTCTGCACTTCAGTCTCCAACCTCTGCTCTCTGCAACAGTCCTCCTGCACCCCAGTCTCCGAACTCTGCTCTCTGTAAAAATCTTTCTGCACCTGAGTCTGCTAACTCTGTTCTCTGCAACGGTCCTTCTGCACCTCAGTCTCCAACCTATACTCTCTGTAACAGTACTTCTTCACTTCAGTCTCCAACCTCTGCTCTCTATGAGATCAATCGCTAACCCAGTCTCCCAACTCTGCTCTCTGTAACATTCCTTCTGCACACCAGTCTTCAATCTCTTCTCTCTGC
The DNA here is from genome assembly GCF_052094955.1 of Ictidomys tridecemlineatus. Taxonomy (NCBI): domain Eukaryota; kingdom Metazoa; phylum Chordata; class Mammalia; order Rodentia; family Sciuridae; genus Ictidomys; species Ictidomys tridecemlineatus. Next base: position 23,325 of record NW_027521504.1, read on the forward strand.
AACGATCATTCTTAACCCCAGTCTCCAACCTCTTCTCTCTGCAACAGTCCTTCTACACCCCAGTCTCCAACATCTGGTCTCTGCAACAGTTTTTCTGCACCACAGTCTGAAAACTCTGCTGTCTGAAACGAACCTCCACCACCCCAGGCTCCTACCTCTTCTGTCTGAAAAATCCTTCTGCACCTCAGTCTCTGACCTCTGCTCTCTCTAAGATCCATCTGAACCCCTGACTCAAAAATCTGCTCTCTGTAACAGTCATTCTGCACCTCAGTCTCAAACCTTTGCTCTCTGCAACAGCCTTCTGCATCTCAGTCTGCAAACTCTGCTCTCTGCAACGATCTTTCTGGACCCCAGTCTCCAACGTCTGCTCTCTGCAACAGTCCTTCTGCACCACAGGCTCCAACCTCTGCTCTCTCTATGATCTTTTTGCACTCCAGTTTCAAAACTCT
>NW_027521504.1:23973-76860 GCF_052094955.1 Ictidomys tridecemlineatus
CCCAGTCTTCAACCTCTAATCTCCGCAACAGTTCTTCTGCACCCCAGTCTCAAAACTCTGCTCTCTGCAACAGTCCATCGGCACCCTAGTTACCGACATCAGCTCTCTTTTACAGTCCTTCACCTTAGTTTCCAAATTCTGCTCTCTGTAACAGTCCTCCTGTACTGCAGAATCCAACCTCTGCTCTCTGTAACGGTCTTTCTGCACCCCAGACTCCAATCTCTGCTTTCTGTATCACTCCTTCTGCACCCCAGTCTCCAAACTCTGCTCTCTATTACAGTCCTACTGCACCCCAGTCTCCAAAGTCCGTTATCTGCAACAGTTCTTCTGCACCCCAGTCTCCAACCTCTGCTCTCTGTAACAATTTTTCTGCACCTCAGTCTCCAAACTCTGTACTCTGCAACGTTACTTCTGCACCTCAGTCTCCAACATCTACTCTCTGTAACAGTCTTTCTTCACCTGATTCTTTAATCTCTGCTCTCTGTAAGATCCTTCTCCAACCCAGTCTCCAAACTCTGCTCTCTCTAATAGTCCTTCTGCACACCAGTCTCCAACCTCTGCTCTCTGCACCGATCCTTCTTCACCCCAGTCTCCAACCTCTACTCTCTGCAACAATCCATTTGCACACCAGTCTCCAACATCTTCTCTCTGCAAGAGTCCTTCAGACACTCAGTCTAAAAACTCTTCTCTCTTCAACCTCTGCTCTTTGTAGGATCCTTCTTTAACCCAGTCTCCAAACTCTGCTCTCTATAACAGTCCTTCTGCACACCAGTCTCCAACATCTGCTCTCTGCAACAGTCCTTCAGCAACTCAGTCTAAAAACTCTGCTCTCTGCAACGATCCTTCTGCACCTCAGTCTTCTACCTCTGCTCTCATTAAGACCCTTCTGCAACCCAGTCTCCAAACTTTGCTCTCTGTAACAGTCCTTCTGCAGAATAGTTTTCAACCTCTGCTCTCTATAACAGAATTTTTGCAACCCAGTCTCGAATCTTCTCTCTGTAACAGGCCTTCAGAACCCCAGTCTCTAACCTCTTCTCTCTGGAATGATTTTTCTCCACCCCAGTGTCCAACCTCTGCTCTCGGCAACAGTCCTTCTACACCCTAGTCACGAACCTCTGCTCTCTGTAAGATCCTTATGCACTCCAGTCTCCAACCTCTTTTTTCTGCAATGATTCTTCTCCATCCCAGTCTCCAACATCTGCTCTCTGCAACGTTCCTTTTGCACCCCAGTCTCCAAACTCTGCTCTCTGTAAGATCCATTTGAACTTTAGTCTCCAACCTCTGCTCTCTGTAAAAGTCCTTCTGCATACCAGTCTCCAAACTCTGCTCTCTGTAACTGTCCTTCTGCACCTCAGTCTCCAAACTCTTCTCTCTGTAAGAGTCCATCTGCACCTCAGTCTAAAATCTGCTCTCTGCAACGATCCTTCTGGACCCCAGTCTCCAACTTCTGCTCTGTGCAACAGTCCTTCTGCACCAAAGTCTCCAGACTCTGCTCTCTGTAAGATCCTTCTGCACTCCAGTTTCCAAACTCTGCTCTCTGTAACATTCCTTCTCCACCCCAGTCTCCAACTTCTGTCCTCTGCAACAGTCCTGCTGCTCCCCAGTCTCCGAGATCTGCTCTGTGTAACAGTCCTTCTGTACGGAAGTCTCCAAACTATGCTCTCTGTAAAGGTCCTTCTACACCCCAATTTCCAACCTCTTATTTCTGTAACAGTCCTTCTCCACCTCAGTCTCTAAACTCTGCTCTCTGTAACACTCCTTCTACACCTCAGTTTCCAACCTGTCCTCTCTATAACATTCTTTCTGCACCCCAGTCTCCAACCTCTGCTCTTTGCATTGGTACCTCTTAACCCCAGTCTCTACCTTGTTCTCTACAACAGTCCTTCTGTACTGCAGTCTTCAACCTCTGTTCTCTGTAAGGGTCCTTTTGCAACCCAGTCTCCCACCTCTACTTTCTATATCAGTCCTTCTGCACCACAGTCTCAAAACTCTGCTCTCTGTAACCTTCATTCTGCACCTCACTCTGCAACCTCTTATCTCTGAAACAGTCCTTCTGCAACCAGTTCAAACTCTGCTCTCTGCAAGATTCCTTCTGCACCCCAGTCTCCAACCTCTGCTCTCTGCAACAGTCCTTCTCCACCTCAGTCTCCAACCTCTGCTCTCTGTAAGTGGCCTTCTGCACCCCAGTCTTCAAACTCTGCTTTCTGTATCAGTTTTTCTGCACCCCAGTCTCCAACCTGATCTCTCTGTAATAGTGTTTCTGCATCTCATACACCAACCTCTAATCTCTGCTACAGTCCTTCAGCGCCCAAATCTCCAACCTTTTCTCTCTGCCACAGTTCTTCTGCACCTCAGTTTTAAAACTCTGCTCTCTGTATGATCCTTCTGAAACCCAGTCTCCAACCTCAACTTTCTGCAATGGTCCTTCTGTAAGCCAGTCTCCATCCTCTGTTCTCTACAACAGTCATTCTGCACCCCAGTCTCAAACGTCTACTCTCTGTAAGAGTCTTTCAGTCTCTAAAATCTGTTCTCTGTAAGGGTCCTTCTGCACCCTAGTCTTAAACCTCTGCTTTCTGTATCAGTCCTTCTACACTGCATTCTCTAAACACTGCTCTCTCCAACGATCCTTCTGCACCTCAGTCTCCAACCTCTGCTCTCAGTAAGATTCTTTTGCAACCCAGTCTCCAAACTATGATCTCTGTAACTGTCCTTCTGCACCCCAGTCTCCAAGAACTGATCTCTGTAAAAGGCCTTCTTCACCCCAGACTCCAAACTCTGCTGTATGTAACAGGCCTTTTGCCCCCAGTCTCAAAATTCTTCTCTCTTTAATGATACTTCTCCACCCCAGTCTCCAACCATTTCAATCAGCAACAGTCTTTCTGCATCTCAGTATTTAACCTATGCTCCCTGTAAGATCTTTCTGCTCACCTGTCTCCAACCTCTGCTCTCTCTAACACTCTTCTGTACCCCAGTCTCCAACTTCTGCTCTCTGTAATGGTCCTTCTGCACCTCAGTTTCCAACATCTGCTCTCTGCAATACTCCTTCTGCACCCCAGTCTCCTAACTTTGCTCTCTGCAACAGTTTCTCTGCAACTCAGTCTCCAACCTGTGCTCTCAGTAAAAGTCATTCTGCACCACAGCCTCCAACCTCTGCTCTCTCTAACAATTTTTCTGAACCCCAGTCTCCAAACTCTGCTTTCTGCAATGATCCTTCTGCACCCCAGTCTCCAAAGTCAGCTCTCTGTAAGTCCTTCTGCACCTCAGTCTTCAAAATCTTCTTTCTGTAACAGTCTTCTGCATCTGAGTATCCCTCCTCTGCTCTATGCAACAATACTTCTCCACCCAAGTCTCAAACGTCTGCTCTCTGAAAAGTCCTTCTAAACCCTAGTCTCCAACCTCTGCTCTCTGTAAAAGTCCTTTTACACCCCATTCTGCATACTTTGCTCACCCCAAGAATACTTATGCACCCCAGTCTCCATCCTGTGCTCTCTGCAACTTTCCTTTTAAACACCAGTCTCCAGCATCTGCTCTCTGCAACAGTTTTTCTCCACCCCAGTCTCCAAACTGTGCTCTGTGTAACAGTCCTTCTGGACCCCAATCTTCAACCTCTACTCTCCTGCAACAGTCCTTCTACATCCCAGTCTAAAACCTCTGCTCTCAGCAAAAGTTTTTCTGCACCCCAGTCTCCAACCTCTTCTCTCTGTAACAATCCTTCTGCACCTCAGTCTCTAACCTCTTCTGTTTGCAAGGGTCCTCTGCAACTCAGTCTCCAACCTCTACTCTCGGTAACAGTGCTTCTGCTCCTCAGTCTCTCAAACTCTGCTCTCTGTAAGATCCTTCTGAACCCCAGTCTCCAAACTCTGCTCTGTAACAGGACTTCTGCACCACAGTCTTCAACCTCTGCTCTCTGTATCAGTCCATCTGCAACCTAGTCTCCAACCTATGCTCTCAGCAACGATCCTTCTGCACCCCAGTCTCCAACATCTGCTTCCTGCAACAATTATTCTGTACCTCAGTCTAAAAACTCTGTTCTCTGCAACAATCCCTCTACACCCCAGACTCCAAACTCTGCTCTCTGTAACAGTCTTTCTGAACGTCTGTCTCCTAATTCTGCTCTCTGTAAGACCCTTCTGAAACCCAGTCTGCAAACTCTGCTCTCTGTACCAGTCCTTCTGCACCCCAGTCTCCAACCTCTGCTCTCTGTAACAGGCCTTCTGCATCCAAGTCTGAAACCTCTGCTAGCTGCAATAGTCCTTGTGAACCCCAGTCTTCAACATCTGCTTCCTGCAACAGTTCGTCTGTACCTCAGTCTGAAAACTCTGCTCTCTGCAATAATCCATCTGTACCCCAGTCTAAAATCTCTGCTCTCTGTAACAGTCTTTTGTAACTCAGTCTCCAATCACTGCTCTCTTAAACAGTCATTCTACACCCAAGTCTCCATACTCTGATCGCCCCAACAGTCCTTCTGCACCCCAGTCTCCAAACTCTGTTCTCTCCATCGGTTCTTCTGCAACCCAGACTCCAGCCTCTGCTCTTTGTAACAGTCTTTCTGTACCACAGTCTCCAACATATTTTTCTCTGTAAGGGTCCTTATTCACCCTAGTATCCAACCTCTGCTTTCTGTATCAGTCGTTTTGAACCACAGTCTCCAAACTCTGCCCTTTGTAACCCTCCTTCTGCAACTCAGTCTGCAACCTCTGTAACGGTACTTCTGCACCAGAGTCTAGAGCCTCTGCTTTCTGTGTCAGTCCTTCTTCAATCCAATCTCTAATCTCTGCTCTGTGTAACTGTCCTTCTGCACCTTAGTCTCCAACATCTACTTTGTGTAACAGTGCTTCTGCACCTCAGTCTCCAATCTCTGATCTCTGTAAGATCCTTCTGCAACCCAGTCTCCAAACTCTGCTCCCCTGTAACAGTCATTCATCACCCCAGTCTTCAAATTGTGCTCTCTGTAACAGGCCTTCTGCACTCCAGTTTCTAACCTCTGCTCTCTCTATCAGTCTATCTGCACCCCAGTCTCCAACGTCTGCTATCTGTAACTGTCTTTCTGCACACCAGTCTTTAGCCTCTGCTCTCTGCAACAGTCCTTCCGCACCCCAGTCTCCAACTTCTGCTTTCTGCAACAGTGCTTCTGCACCCAAGTCTCCAACCTCTGCTCACTGCAACATTCCTTCTGCACCCCAGTCTCCAAAATCTGCTCTCTGTAATGATCTTTCTGCACACCAGTCTCTAAACTCTGCTCTCCGCAACGATCCTTCTGCACCTCAGTGTCCAACCTCTTCTCTCTGCAAAGATCCTTTGGCACCCCAGTCTCAAACCTCTGCTCGCTGCAACAGTCTTTGTGAACCCAGTCTCCAACATCTGCTCTTTGCAACAGTACTTCTGTACCTCAGTCTGAAAACTCTGCTGTCTGCAATAATCCATCTGAACCCCAGTCTCCAACCTCTTCTCTCGGTACCGCAGTCTCCAACCTCTGTTCTCCGTAAGGGTCCTTATGCACCCCAGTATCTAACCTCTGCTTTCTGTATTAGTCGTTGTACACCACAGTCTCCAAACTCTGCCATCTGTAAGAGTCCTTCTGCAACTCAGTCTGCAACCTCTGCTCTCTGCAACAGTCCATGTGCACCCCAGTCTCCATCCTCTGCTCTCTGCAACATTCCTTCTGCATCCCAGTCTCCAACATCTGCTATCTGCAACAGTCATTCTCCACCCCAGTTTCCAAACTCTGCTCTCTGTAAGAGTCCTACTGTACTGCATTCTCGAAACTCTGCTCTCTGTAAGGATACTTCTGCACCCGAATCTCCAAACTCTGCTTTATGTATCAATCATTCTGCACTCCAGTCTCCAACCTCTGCTCTGTGTAATTTTCCTTCTGCATCTTAGTCTATAACGTCTGCTCTCTGCTACAGTTGTTCTGGATCCCAGTCTCCATCATCTACTCTGCAACAGTTCTTCTGCACCCCAGTCTCCAACCTCTGCTCTTTGTAAGAGTCTTCTGTACTGAAGACTCCAACATCTGCTCTCTCTAATGGTCCTCCTGTACCCCAGTATTCAATCTCTGCTTCTTGAATCATTTCTTCTGCACTTCTGTCTCAATCCTTTGCTCTTTATAACAGTCCTTCTGCATCTCAGTCTCCAACCTCTGCTCTCTGCAACAGTTCCTTCTGCACCTAAATTTCCAACTTCTGCTATATGCATAAGTCCTTCTGCACCCAAGTATCCAACCTCTGCTCTCTGTAACAATCATTCTACACCCCAGTCTCCAAATTCTGCTCTCTGCAGAAGTCCTTCTTAACCCCAGTCTCCAAACTCTGCTCGCTGTAATATGCTTCTGTACCCCAGTCTCCAAACTCTACTCTCTGTAACAGTTCTTCTGCACCGCAGTCTCCAAACTCTGCTCTCTGTAACGGTCCTTCTGCACCCCAGTCTTCAACCTCTGCTTTCTGTATCAGTCCTGCACCCCAGTCTACACCCTCTGCTCTCTTTAAGAGTCCTTCTGAACCTAAGTCTCTATTCTTGCTCTCTGCAACAGTCCTTTTGCAACCCAGTCTCCAACCACTGCTCTCTGCAACAATCTTTCTGCACCCCAGTTCTCCAACGTCTGCTCTCTACAACAGTCCTTCTGCATCCCAGGCTCCAACTCTGCTCTCTGTAAGATCCTTCTGCATCCCAGTCTCCAACCTTTGCTATCTTCAATGTTCTATTGGCACCTCAGTCGCCAACCTCTGCTCTCTGTAATGGTCCTTCTGCAACCCAGTCTCAAAACTCTGCTCTCTTTAACAGTCCTTCTGCACCTCAGTCTTCAACCTCTGCTCTCTGCAATTCTCCTTCGCAGGGTCAGTCTTCAAACTCAACTCTCTGTAACAGTTATTCTGCATCTCAGTCTCAAACTCTACTCTCTGTAAAATCCTTTTGCAAACCAATCTTCAAACTCTGCTCTCTGTAACAGTCCTGTTGCACCGCTTATCCAAATTCTGCTCTATGTAACAGGCTTTCTGCACCCAAGTCTCCAACATCTACTCTCTGTAACAGTCCGTTTGCACACAAGTCTTTAACCTCTGCTCTCTGCCACAGTCATTATGAACCCCAGTCTCCAACATCTGCTCTCTACATTAGTCTTTCTGCACCTCAGTCTAAAAACTCTGCTTTCTGCCACGATCCTTCTGAATCCCAGTCTCCAACCTGTGTTCTCTGCAACAGTCTTTCAGCACCGCAGTCTCAAACTCTGCTCTCTGTAACAGTCTTCTGTACCGCAGTCTCCAACCTCTCTTCTCTGTAATGGGTCCTTCTGCACCCCAGTCTCCACACTCTGCTTTCTGTATCAGTTTTTCTGAACCACAGTCTCCAAACTCTGCTCTATGCAACAGTCTTTCTGCAACCCAGTCTTCAACCTCTGCTGTTTGCAAGAATCATTCTGCACCCCAGTCTCCAACATCTGTTTTCTGTATCAGTCCTAGACCACAGTCTCCAAAATCTGCTCTCAGTAACAGTCCTTCTGCACCTCAGTCTCCAACCTCTGCTCTCTGCAAGAGTCCTTCTGCACCCCAGTGTCAAACCTCTTCTCTCTGCAACAATCCTTCTGCACCCCTGTCTTCAACCTCTGTTCTCTATCACAGTCTCCTGTATCTCAGACTCCAACCTCTGCTCACTGTAAGATTCTTCTGCACCCCAGTCTCCAACCTCTGCTCTCTTCAACGGTCCTTCTGCACCCCAGTCTCTAACCTCTGTTCTCTGCATCAGTCTTTCTGCACCATAGTCTCCAACATCTACTCTCTGAAACAGTTCTTTCCATCCCAGTCTCCAACCTCTGCTCTCTATAACAGTCCTTCTGTAGTGCAGTCTCTAACCACTGCTCTCTCTAAGGGTCCTTCTGTATCCCAATCTCCTACCTCTCCTAACTGCAACAGTCCTTCCACACCCCAGTCTAAAACCTCTGCTCTCTGCAACAGTCCTTCTGAACCCCAGTCTTCAAGCTCTGCTCTCTGCTACGATCCTTCTGCACCTCAGTCTCCAAACTCTACTCTTTGTAACAGTGCTTCTGCACCTCAGTCTCCAACCTCTGTTCTCTGTAAGATCCTTCTGCAACCCAACCTTTAAACTCTGCTCTCTGTAACAGTCCTCGTGCACCCCAGTCTCAAAGCTCTGCTCTCTTTAAAAGGCTTTCTTCACCCAAGTCTCCAAACTCTGCTCTCTGTATCTGTAATTCTGGATCCCAGTCTCCAACCTCTGCTCTCTGTAAAAATCCATCTGCACCCTGTCTCCAACCTATGGTCGCTGCAACAGTCCATGTGCACCCAGTCTCCAACATCTGCTCTCTGCAACAGATATTCTGTACCTCAGTCTGAAAACTCTGCTCTCTGCAACAATCCTTCTGCACCCCATTCTCCAAACTCTGCTCTCTGTAACAGTCTTTCTATATATCAGTCTCCAACCTCTGCTTTCTGAAAGACCCTTTTAAACCCAGTCTGCAAACTCTGCTCACTTAAACACTCCTTCTGCACCCCAGTCACCAATCTCTGCTCACTTAAACACTCCTTCTGCACCCCAGTCTATAATCTCTGCTCTCTGTAACAGGCCTTCTGCACCCCAGTATCCCAGCAATGCTCTGTGTAAGATTTTTCTTCACACAAGTCTCCAACCTCTGCTCTCTGTAACATTCCTTCTGCACCTCAGTCTCCAATCTCTGCTCTCTGTATCAGTTCTTGTGCACAACTATTTCCAAACTCTGCTCTCTGAAACAGTCCTTCTGCACCTCATTCTTCAACAACTGATTTCTGAAAAAGTCCTTCTACACCCCAGTCTCCAAACTCTGCTCTCTGAAACAGTCCTTTTATACCCCAGTCTCCATAATCTGCTCTCTGCAACGATCCTTCTGCACCCCAGTCTCCTATGTCTGCTCTGCAACAGTCTCTCTACAACCCAGTCTCCAACATCTGCTCTATGGAAGATCCTTCTATTCGCCAGTTTCCAAATTTTTCTCTTTGTAACATTCCTTCTGCACCCCAGTCTCCAACCTCTACTCTCTGCAATGGTCCCTCTGCACCCCAGTCTCCAAACTTATTCTCAACAAGAGTTCTTCTGTACCGCAGTCTTCAACCACTGTTATCTGTAAGGGTCCTTCTTCACTCCAGTCTCAAAACTCTGCTTTCTGTATCAGTGCTTCTGCACCACAGTCTCAAAACTCTGCTCTCTGTAACAGTCTAACAGTCCATATGCACCTCACTCTGCAACCTCTGTTCTCTGCAGCAAACTTTCTTCACCCCAGTTTTTAACCTCTGCTCTCTGTAACAGTCCTCCTGTACTGCAGTCTCCAAACTCTGCTCTCTGTAATGGTTCTTCTGCACCCATGTCTCCAAACTCTGCTTTTTGTATCAGTCCTTCTGCACCCCAGTCTCCAACGTCTGCTATCTGCAACAGTCTTCTGCACCTAAGTGTCCAAATTCTACTCTCTGCAAAAGTCCTTCTGCACCCATGTCTCCAACACTTGCTCACTGAAACAGTCATTCTTCACCCCAGTTTCCAACCTCTGCTATCTGCAACAGTCCTTCTGCACCCCAGTTTCCAAACTCTGCTCTCTGTATTAGTCCTTCTGCACCTCAGTCTCCAAATTCTGCTCTCTGCAACAGTCCTTCTGCACCCAAGTCTCCAACCTCTGCTCTCTGCAACAATCCTTCTACACCCCAGTCTTAAAACTCTGCTCTGTGTAACAGTCCTTATGCACCCCAGTCTCCAACATCTGCTCTCTGTAACATTCGTTCTGCACCATATTCGCCAACCTCTGCTCTTTGTTACAGTTTTTGTATACCACAGTTTCCAACCTCTGCTCTTTGTAACGGTCTCTGTGCACCCCAATTTCCAACCCTTTTTTTCTGTAACAGTCCTTCTGCACCTCAGTCACCAAACTCTGCTCTCTGTAACCGTCCTTCTGCACCTCAGTCTCCATCTTCTGCTCTCTGTAACAGTCCTTCTGCACCTCAGGTTTAAACCTCTATTCTCTGCACGATCCTTCTGATTTCCAGTCTCCAACCACTGCTCTCTGTAACAGTCGTCCTGCATCTCATTCACAAACCTCTGCTCTCTGTAAGATCCTTCTACAACCCAGCCTCAAAACTCTGGTCTCTATAACAGTCCTTCTGAAACCCAGCCTCAAAAGTCTGCTCGCTATAACAGTTCTTCTGCATCCCAGTCTCTAACCTCTGCTCTCTGTAGCAGGCATTCTGCACCCCAGTCTCCAAACTCTGCTCTCTGAAACAGTCTTTCTGCACGCCAGTCTCCAACCTATGCTCTCTTTATCGGTCCTTCTGCACCCCAGGCTCCCACCTCAGCTTTCTGTATCATAATTCTTCACCCCAATCTCCAACGTCTTCTCTGTGTAACAGCCATCTGCATCTCAGTCTCCAAACTCTGCTCTCTCCAACAGTCCTTCTGCACCCCAGTCTCCCACCTTTGCTCTCTGTAATGATCCTTCTGCAGCCCAGTCTCCACCTCTGCTCTCTGCAACAATTCTTCTGCAACTCCGTCTCCAACTTCTGCTGTCTTCAAGATCCTTCTGCACCTCACTCTTCAAACTCTGCTCTCTGTAACAGTTTTTGTGCACCCCAGTCTCCAACCTCTGCTCTCTGCAACGATCCTTCTGCACCTCAGTCTCCAATGTCTCCTCTCCTTAACACTCCTTCTGCACCCCAGTCTCCAACCTTTGTTCTCTGTAAGATACTTCTGCACTCCAGGTTCCAAACTCTACTCTCTATAACATTTCTTCTCCAACCCAGTCTCCAACCTCTGCTTTCTTCAACGGTCCTGCTGCAACCCAGTCTCCAACCTCTGTTCTCTGAAACAGTCCTTCTGCTCCCCAATTTTCAATCTCTGCTCTCTGTAAAAGTCCTGTACTGCAGTCTCAAACTTCTGCACTCTGTAATGGTAATTCTGCACCCTAGTCTCCAACCTCTGCTTTCTGTATCAGTCCTTCTGCACCACAGTCTCCAAACTCTGCTCTCTTTAACAGTCCTTCTGCACCTCAGTCTCCAAACTCTGCTTTCTGTAAGATCCTTCTGCAACCAAGTCTCCAAACTCTGGTCTCCGTAACAGTCCTTCTGCACACCAGTCTCCAACCTCTGCTCTCTGCAACGATCCTTTTTCACCCCAGTCTCCAACCTCTGCTCTTTGCAACAGTCATTCTGAACCCCAGTCTCCAACATCTGCTCTCTGCAACAGTCCTTCTACACCTCAGTCTGGAAACTCTGCTCTCTGCAAGTATCCTTGTGCACCCCAGTCTCAAAACTCTGGTTTCTCTAACAGTCCTTCTGCACCTCAGTCTCGAACTTCTGCTCTCTGCAACAGTTCTTCTGCACCTCAGTCTTTAACATCTACTCTCTGAAACAGTCCTTCTACACTCTTCTCAAAAATGCAGAAGAATGAGACCTGAACTATCGCTTACCCTGCAAAAAATTAACTCAAAATGCATTAAAGACCCAGACACTAGACCAGAAATTATGCAGTTTCTAGGAAAAAACAAAGTCAATACTCCAACCTACAGGCAGAGGCAATGACTTTCTCAATAAGATGCCAAAGCTCAGGAGATAATAACAAAAGTTAGCTAATAGGATGGCATCAAATTAAGAAGGTTCTGCACAGCAAAGGAGACAATTAGAATATGAAGAGAGAACCTACGGAAAGGGAGAAAATCTTTATGACGTGCTCTTCTAAAATAAGATGAATATTCAGAATATTAATAAAGAACTCATAAAACTTAACATCAAACCCACAATTATTAAATAACCCAATTATCAAATAACCCAATTACCAAATGGGAAACTAAATGAACTAAACAGACACTTGTTAGAAGAAAATATGTGAGTGGCCAACAAATATATGAAAATACTTGCAAGTCAAGACTACCCTGAGATTTCATCTCACTTCAGTGACAAAGGCAACCACCAAGAATACAAACAGAAACCAGTGTGACAAGGAGAGAATTGGAGAGAAAGAAGCACTCTCACCCTGTTGGTGGGCATGTAAATCAGCACAACCACCACAGATATCAGGATGGAGGCTCCTCAGGAGTAGCCATGGACCACCCTGCGACCCAGCTCTACCTCTGCTTGGTATTTTTCACAGCGGATCGAAGTCATCATACTATAATGACACATACATGCCCATGAACCAGCCGAGGTGACATCAGTGGACGAATGGATAAAGAACATCTGGTATATGCACACTGGAATTTCATTCAGCCATAAAGAAGAACGAAATTATGTCATGCTGGAAGATGTATGGATCTTCAGAACATTAAGGGAATTAAGCAACTCAGAAAGTTAAGGGCCGTATGTTTTTCCTCTGTTAAAGCTAGAGGGAAAAAAGAAAGGAAAGTTGGGAAGGGAGTCTCATCATGAAAGTTGAAGGAAGATCAGTAGAGTCAAGGCACCAGGGGAGGAGGTGAGGAAAAGGGAAATATTGGAATGATATTGGCCAAAGTTCACGGTTATTTTGTGTGCATGTTCAAATATGTGTCAGCAAATCCCACCATTATGGAACACTACAATGCACCAATGAAGTGTGAAAAGAAGAGTTTCACATTACATGGGACAGGCACTATTTTAGGAGGGTGCCCATTTTTTCCCATCTATAAATACCATGATCATTTACCACTGTCAAAAATCTCTACAGATTCAAATGTTTTGATCACTGCTCCACCACATGGCCTCTTCTACTTCAGGGTCCCCTTATTCTCACTGAAATCAGGGAGCCCGTTTCAATGATACCATCTCTTAATGTCTTCCCAGGCTGCCGAGGACAGCGGCTGCAGGTTTCACAAGGATCTGGTGCTGCCTTCTGAACGCATGTCCACGAGGCCTAGGCGAAGGCTGGTGCTTCAGGCCCTCCTCCAGATCCAGCTGTGAGGCCAGGGAAGGGGTCACATAACACGCCATCCAACACCTTATTTATTTCTGATCACTATCCTCTCCATTATTCCAGGATCATATTGGTCATTGAACTTAAGAAAACACTGAGTCCAGATTTCAGTTCATCAACCAAAGAGAGTCTAATAGCCACTCCCCGTGGCTCAGGAAAATCCTTGGCCCTAACATTTCTGGTGATTACATCCCTGTGACTGCATTCAAGATGATCCAGCAATATGTCCTGACTTCTTTGATCTAGAAGACTCAAACAAATTCTCTTATATTATTCTTAAGGCTCCTATTAACAAAATACATTAAAATATTTACCTTTCATTTCGGTGTGACCCTTATACTTCTCCTGGGCTATATTTTATACTCTTACCTGAGACATTCTAGGATCAGACCCAATTAAGATTCTGGTGACAATGTGGGATGATGGATGAGCATTAAAGAATATTGGGCTGGGGATGTGGCTCAAGCAGTATTGTGCTTGCCTGGCATGTGCATGGCACGGGTTCAATCCTCAGCACCACATACCAACAAAGATGTTGTGTCCGCCGAGAACTAGAAAATGAATATTAAAAATTCTCTCTCTCTCTCTCTCTCTCTCTCTCTCTCTCTCTCTCTCTCTCTCTCTCTCTCTCTCTCTCCCTCTCCTCTCCTCTCCTCTCTCTCTCACTCTCTTTAAAAAAAAAAGACAACTGCCCAGGTAGAGTCACCATAGGGTCTTCAATTTAGGGAAAGCTAGTCTCCTCGGGGGAGGAGGGGCTGCTTCTGACAGCAAAGAGGTTTAATGGAGATTTCAGGGTTCAAGGCTCTGAGATTTGTCTAATTCAACTGGTATATTTGCCATTCTAATTAACAAGGTCTCAATCATTCCCCCATTAATGTCCTAATTGACATAAAAGAGACCTGGAGAAATTGTGGGTTTATAATTTTCTTTGTACTTCTGCAATTTGGAGAATTGGATGTTTTATTCTGATATTAACCTTTATCAGTTTCCAGAGAGAATATATTTCTGATGATCTGAACCTGACTTGAAGAAGGAATATAATGCTTGAACCTATCATTTTCTTTCTGTAAGTCTCCCACTCCAGTCAGTAACAACAGTCTGTATTCATGTTGTAATGTTCATTCCCACCCTGAAGGTCGATGGTGTTATTCCAAAGCTCAGTTTTGCATAGACATTTGATTTCAGGCCACGATAACTTAAAGTCTCTGTTGGGTCATTGCACACCAGGAATTATCAGGTCTCCTTTCCCATGGGCTGTGACATCATCAACATATTCAATTCCCTCAGGTCAGAAATCAAACCTACCTCGTCAGATCTGTTATCTAGAACCATCTCTGATGTAAACCACTATTGTGGTCAGTGCCACCATGGTCAGGTAGAGATGAAGAATGACTCTTGATGTCTTAGGGTAGAGGCAGTTGACACAGAAAAAAGTTATAAAATGGTTGTTAGATATGGAGAAAAAAGAAAAATAGGGCAGGTGACCCCACCCCATATATGGAAACCCTAACTTCCCTGGAAAGAGAAGCTCATTCCACGCTACTGTGACCCACATGCAGGAAAAGCTGTCTAGGAGCCTGCACACACAGCTCCTGACACCAAGGAGATTAGTTTCTTCCTCTATAGGGCTGGTTTGCTGCTGCTGCTATGGGATCCAAAAGAACCGGCTTTCTTCCTTTCCTTTCTTCCTCTCTGCCTAGTGTTTGGCTGATCTTGACAGAACCTCCCAAAATGAAGGCCTGCAGGTAGGGGAGTGTGGGAAATGAGGTTCTCGTACTTTCTGTCCCTCTGGTGTGGGGAGAACACAGAAGGACATAGATGGTGCTGAACACCCACACAAGGTGTCCGACACACTTGAACCTGAAAGTGAGAAAAGGGTGTTTGTGAAAAGAGAGGAGAGAAAGGAGTCTCAGAGATTTTAAAAGCGGGAGTTGGAGTTGAAGCTCCAGATACAGACTCTGTAACCAGGTGCCTACAAGTCCCTTAAAGGCATGTTTTTTCAGATGAGTGTATACACCAGTTTGAAGATTGGTCTAAACTTTGATCATGCAAAGGGATGCACACCCTCCAGCCAGCTTCCTCAGGGCACTCTGGACCTCGTTGCTTCTCAGGCTGTGAATTACGAGGCTCAACAGGGGGCTCACCACACAGAAGAGCACAGAGACCAGGGTGTCCATTTCCAGCCTTATCTGGGCCTGTCATAGTGGAAGTTGGCTGTTCCATAAAATACCACCACGACAGTGAGGGGGGATACACAGGTGGAGAAGGCCTTCCTCCTGCCCTGGGCAGAGAGAATTCCCAGGATGGCCTCCATGATGAGTGCATAGGAGCCTGCAGTGAAGAGGCAGAAGCTCAGGCCCATGGTAGCACTGACCACGTGGAGCGCAGACTCGTTGACAGAGGTGTCTGAGCAGGAGAGCTTCAGGAGCAATGGGGTGTCACAGAGAAAGTGGCTGAACTGCTGGGGCCCACACAGAGTGAGTGTGATGGCCAGCACCGTGTGTGTGACCAAATTCACCAGGCCACACAGCCAGGATCCAGTCACCAGGCCAACACAGACCTTCACACTCATGATGACTGGGTACTGAGGAGGACGGCACGTGGCCAAACAGCAGTCATACTGGCCACACAGCCAGTAAGACGCCTTCTGTGCCAGCACTTGTCACCAAGAAGAAGATCTGGGAAACGCAGCCCTCATAAGAAATGGCATTCTTCTCCCAAAAGTAGTTCACCAGCAGTACTGGAAGGGTGGTGGATGTGTAGCAGACGTCCAAGAAGCTCAAATTGCTGAGGAAAAAGTACATTGGAGTGTGGAGAAAAGGACTGACACTGGTGGCCACTATTATGAGCATGTTCCCCAGGAGAGTGGTCAGGTAAATGACCAGAAAGAGCAGAAAGAACCAGCCCTGTAGGTTGGAGTGGTTGGAAAATCCCAAGATTATGAATTCAGTGAAAAATGATTGATTGCTCATTTCCAATGGTATCATAGCTAGAAAACAGAGAAAAAGGAACCATGAGGAGAATGGACTGAGAGCACCCCAAACAGCCTTGTTAATCTGCAGCAACATTGCAAATAATATTGTATACAGAGATGCCTGGACTCTGGAAAGAGACGTATAGGAGTGACTTTAGAGAGAGCATAACTTCTCACAGACTTTTGCATGTGTGCTCTTTTGTAAGAATAAATGGAGACTTGGTCAAAATGCACAACCAGCTATCAATCCCTGTGTCTCATTGAATCTGCAGTATCTCCCTTCTAACACTGTGCTTCACTGTGATGAATTCTTTTTTGTATGTCTGTTATTTCAAGTAATAAGTTTTCATTGTAAAAAAATGAAGAAAATGCAGAAAGTTATTCAGAAGAATAGAACAGGTAACAACATCAAAGCTCTGATTATATTCATCCCATTCTACCTCTATGTATCTTTAAAATATCGAAAGCAAAATTTCCCTATATTGTTGTACTCTATTTAGTTGTTTGCCTTGCAATCTTAATTTCCTAACATGAAATTAAGTTAATATCTTCCTTTTTATTGAACATAGAAACCTTCCATTCAATTTACTATCATAAATATTGGAATAGAAGCTTTCATACATATGTATCTGTGATCATCTCTGAATATTTATTAAAAGTAAAATTATAAGTCACCTGCTTTTAAATACATTGATCTATTTTTTTCAGTAGAAACTTTTATTTTTTTAAGTTTTATAAGATACAAGAAATTTTGACAAATAATATACACTTAGGTATTTTTCTAGGTTTTTATTATAAGATTTACCTCACCGAAAATAACATTTTCTGAAAAAAAATGATTGATACAATTACTGATTTTCTATCATGTTACCCATGCTAATCCATTATCCATTGTTTTCAACTAAAATTTCTATTTCTTTTTCAATCTTAAATGAAAAATATTATAGGAAAACAGTAGGCTCTTGGTCCAGATAGATGTGGATTGAAATCCATCTGTTGTTTACCAGATGTTGTTTGTAAAAAAGTCAGCTCATCTCTATTCCTCAGTTTGTTCCTTGCTTAGGATATTAATGATGTCTATTTCACAACTGCTGAAAAAAGTTTTGAGATAATATAAGCTATGTGTCTGCCACATTACATTTACTCAATGCCTTTTATCAAGTTAGAAAATGTCTATCCATTTTTTACTAGTAGTTTTTTATTTTGGTGTATGTGTGCTGGGTTTTGAATTCAGAGCCTTATGCATACCAAGCATGCACTCTACCACTGGTCTTTGCCCATAGTTTCATTTAGTTATAGTTTTTATCATAAATAGATATTAAATTTTCTTATTATTTCTGCATTTATTGAAATGATATATATATATATATTTTTTTTCTTATTTAATCTGTTACTATGGAAATTCGGTTGATTGACTTTTTTAATATTGAACCAGCCTTGCATTCTGGGATTGATCTCAATTGACTGTAATGTTATCCTTATTCTATATGGATGAGTTTAGTTTTTTAATATTGTTCCCTGCTTGCTTTTGTGTATTCTATTTTCGCTGTTCTCCAGAGATAATCTATTTCTTGAAGAATTCTCAGCTGTATTCTACTGTTATTTTCAGTCAATGCATGTTAGTGTACTAGTGGAAAACAGAGAAGGGATTTCTGATGTTTCCAGGAAGCCCTGCCTTAGGTACTGTAAACTCAGTCACAGGGATATGGCATTCACAGTGACCCACTTTCTAGCAATATGGCTGAGCCTATTTCTTATTCCTCCCGACGTTCCTTTCCATAGCTGCAATGGTTTTCCTTTGAGTGTCCTAATGTAACAGTTTCTGTTACTCTTGCCCCTGAATATTACAGCTTTTGTTCTATGCAAAAAAATCAGAAAATGTGTCTGGGAGGAGTTTTGGCTGCTGTTGCTGCTCTTTGTCCCTCCACCTATCAAAGAAATAATACCGTTAAAGACACTTTCTCAAAATACTTCCCTATCTTCCTGGGAGCCTTTGGTGAAATCCATGGAGAAAAGGAAAAAATACAAACATCTTATGTCTATAATCCTCTGGGTCTTTATGCTCTTAAACCATTCTATACTTAGTCTTTAGCAATCCATTAACTATATTTAATTTGAGTTTTTTTATAAATAAACTCCTATGTATCTAGTGGGTTTTCCCATAGTTAAAAAAATGCCTATATTATTTTGGTTGCTTATGTCTCCCCAGACTTTGCTTAGTTGTTTTCCTTATAATCTTAATCCCTAATAAAGTCAAGAAAAGTCATTAATTTGCATTTTCTTGTGCTCTTATAGGTTATTATAATGATAAAAACAACATGCTTTCTAGCTATTTCGATAGATACTCAAGGTGAAATTTTAAGTCTATACACTTACTTTTCAAAAATATTTAGTAATTTCTAATTTAGTTCAATATGTATTTATTCTATTCAAAACAATCCCATTCCTAGCATATTTCAAAGGAAATTAATGCACAGTTCACAAAAATTCTTCTGTAAAAATTCATAATAACTCAAACAAATATTATGCCTTCAGCAGAAGACAAATCACGGTTTATCATGCAGTGAAATAATTCAGTTACTATAGAAACACAAATACTGGAACATTAATAACATTGAAAAATCTAAAAAAAAAATTCTGGGTGAAAGAAGCCAGATACAAAATATATACTGTATGTTTCCTTTAAATAAATTTCAAAAATTAGCAAAACAGCTATAATGGTCAAGTAATAAAGGTGGTCTTTTTTTTGGGGGGGGAGCTCAGGGGTGATATCAGTTAAGCATGAAGGAATTTTCTAAAGTGATGGAAATGTTTTATATCCTGATTTTGGGTAATTTATATATATGTAAAATATTATAAACCTGTACACTTTAGATCTGTGGATTCTTTGAGTACAAATTGTAGTTCAATTTTTAAAAATAGCCTTATTTTAAAAATAAGTAATTAATGGGGAAGAGTGGTACCTGCCTGTAATCCCAGGTACTTGGGAGATTAAGGCAGGAGGATCATAAATTTGAAACTCTGCAAGGCACCCCGCCCCAAATAATTGAAAGGGCTGGGGATATAACTTCATGGTAGAGTGCCACTGGGTTCAATCCCCAGTATAGCAGTAAGTAAGTAAGTAAGTAAGTAAGTAAGTAAGTAAGTAAGTAAGTAAATTGATAAATAGAAGTGAAAGCATTTTTCAAGATGATTTTTAACTCAGGATTGGTTGGAACCACATCTAAATATTTTTTTAGGTCTCTAAGAGGTTAAGTATTTTCTCCCATTTTTTTGCATATCTCTACTTTTTTTTTACCACAGTGATAGTACAGGACATATCACCTTTTACAAGTGACATCACTTGTTTTCTGATCACGATCTGTTTGAAGCAGTGAATGTGATTGGTGGGTGCATTCTGTCTGTATCACAGATACAAAGCCTTGCTAACCATGATGGATTAGCGTGTGCATGTGTGTGTCTGTGTGTGTGTGTGTGTGTATGTCATTGGTTGTGGGATTGGTCTTTACTGAGAAAACTGTCTTATAGTTAGTGGGATGGCAAGTTGGCATCTCAGGCAACATTGATGGCAGAAATCTCAAAGAATATAGCAGAAATCTGCAATCTAAGGCTCAGCAAGCTCAGAACACTTGGTTATCCTAATTGCTATAAATGGAAAGACCCTCACTATTAAGCTTCTCTGAGAGCTGCATCACACTGGGGCGGGAGGAGGGAGCCCATTTCCATAGAGATGTACCCTGTTTCTATGGAGACTCCAGCTAGGCTTCAAGGAGCTGGTGAGATAGTACCAGTGGATGCTGCCAAGCCCTGGGTCATTCTGAGGAACCTGCTACTTTAGGGGAGGTGGCAGGGTATCAGCCTATGGGGCCGGGACTAGGCCTGATTTTTAAGCAAGGTACTTGGCAATAGAAACCTCAGAAAATGTCCCACCCCCCACCATGCCATGGGCCACCAGAGAGCCCAGGTGTGTCTCTGGAAGCCAGGCTTGGGTATGAGCATGGACATCAATGATTGCAGAGTATCAACAATAGGGGACCATAAATCTCTTTCAGGTGAGTGCAGAGTGAAAACAGGGACATCTGGAGGGAGATAGACTGGGTTTTAGAAAATTATCAGATCTCTAGGTCTAGAACACACAGATAGACCCACTCATGGAATTGTGCGTGTGAGTCCAAGAAGAAGGGGTCGATAACTGTGAAACTTGGTTCCCCAGGTTTTAGACACACCTGTTTAGTTCAAAAGAGTGATCTGAGTGCTAAAACAAGATCAAAATGAAGTGGTCTGTATCTGAAGACGTGATGTGTTGAAGGTGGGAGAAAATCTCTGAAGCCCTCATGGAGAAGGATATGGAGAACTTTAAAGTCCTAGTTGAAGAGGACACGGTAAAGACAACAAATCAGTTTGGGCAGGCTGGCTAGCTGGTGGGATCACTCAGGAAAACAGGAATATGTGAGGAATAGCAGATGTAGAGGAGGCTTTGGTGGATTTGATTTGAGTAATGTTGAATGTGAGTTATCTGTGGGATAATCACGTGGAAATGCCCTTCACAGAGAGCCTTGAACTGCAGGTGTCGATTTGGGAGTCATTGTCTTGAAGGCAACTGTTACAGCAAAGGGTGAATATGAAATCCCCCAGGAGAATAGAGAAAGTAGAGAAGGACATAGAGAAAGTAGAAATTCTTGTGATACTTGGTGTTCACGAAAATTGTAGTAAAAGTTTATCCAGAAATGACTAAAAACACCGCACTATCTAGGTCAGTTGTAGGTATCACTTTAACTAAATTATTTACCTAAACAAGAGGTTACCTTATTAGCATTGATTTACAATAAATCAACTTTGCAATGGAGCTGGAAGCTACATGTACTTGACATTTCTTACGTTCTCTGTTTTCTCTATCAACTACCTGGATGAATGTCAAGTCATTTAGAAATCAGTGACATGTACTTTCTTTTAACTCCCCGTATCAAAAAGATCAATATGACAATCTCTTTTATAGGTAGATATATAGATGTTTTCAGAAAAAGAAATAAAATTCCACATAGAAGGCAGTTCCAGCAGATTTTACTATGGGAAATTGCTACATGGTCTGTGGATGTGTAAAAGGGAAAACTAAACGTAAATGTTCAGGGATTTAAAAATACAATCTCTGAAGTTGTGCATACTGCTATTGTAAAGGTCTTAAATATAAAGGGCAGTTCAGGAGGGACAATTTCATGGGGCATTAAAAAAATCTCCCAATGTATGTTTATATAATTTTATCTACATATAAGTTTTTCCTTGGTTTTACTGGCTAATTTCTTGTAGGTCACGGGTGTGGGGTAGGGTGAAGGATGGTACCCAAACAATTTTCCTTATCCTCTATGCTCTTTATTAATGTAGGGCATTAGATTGAATAATCATCATGGTCACCATTAGAATCCATTATTAACAATCATAACTCATGAATGACACTTTGTGACACAATATGTACTTGCTCCTTAGAATTTATATAATGCAGCATAGGAATTAGATCAACTTAATAGTAAACCCTCTGCTCTGCAATAATAATAACCATAATCATCATAATCATGTAAGGAATATTTTATAGAAAAATAATTTGAGTGTGAGTCTTCTTAGATTGCTTCAATACACATAAATGCCTGACTTTAAAAACCTTGTTTAATGTAGTTTAAAAGTGTCATGTTTTCTGTAAAAAATAGATTGAATTTCGGATAATCCATTCTATCAAAACTCAGTGAATTTCTTTGAAAAGATGAATTTTTTCATACCTGAATCCAATCAGGATTTTTCAAATTGAGTAACGAATAGAGACACACATTAGATAAAAATACCTAATACTTATTAAATGCCTATAAGACTTTTACATGCATTAACTTATTTGGTTTACACAACAACCTATAAGATAACCTATTATCCCCATTATACAGAAAAAAGAATTTAAATTAATGCACAATATATTAATGCAAGTAGGGAAACATCAATGAATCCCTTTAATTGCATAATGTATATTAATTTGTACATTTAATATGTATTAACAGTTATGATTTAAGAAACCAAAAAAAATTGACTCAGAAAATTTATCATGTAATAACTATTATTTGTAGTGATACTTTGTTACCTGATGATAATACCATATATTAGTAAACTGTCTTATTATCTTCAATGCCCAGACATTCTTGTCTTTGGTTCTAATAATTCATTGCACATGATTAATAGGCCAACACAGCTTTCATTAAAATTCCAAATCTCAGGGCCTTAAGAAGCTTAAAGTATTTAAATTTCAATAGAGAGTCCGTGCTTCAGTTAAGCACAACTAATTTTAAAATCTAAATACAAACAAAATAAAATAAATAAGTCTAGAGTCTTAAAAGAAGAACTTTTTCTTTTTTTTTTTTTTCTTTTTTTTTTCTGCTTTGGCAATAAATAAAATGTTTTGCTGACTACCCTTAGGGATTCATTTCCTCAAACGAAAAAAAAAAAAATAGGCATGACCAAAACGAGGAAGAATGGTGTGATCATGAAAACCCTTATGCACATCAGTGAAACAATGATTCCTATTTGATTTCAATAGCACAAGCAATGATTAAAAGTTTTAAATCCAATTTTCATGTTGCCCAGAAAATTGCTTAAAACACACACACACACACACACACACACACACACACACACACACACACACACAGTAGAAGGTCAATTTATTCAGAAAAATATCTGAATGATTTCAGGTGCTTGTGGCAATGTGAATTTATTACTTTGAAATCTATGAGCTATCTGGCCTGGCCCAGAGTTGTCCTCATATCCTTCCATGTGCTGTGGGTGCTTGGAGCCCAGGGAAAGTTCAGAGGTTATTGTGCAGAACAGTTGGCCTCAGTCAGTGAGTTCCAAGTGTTCCCAGTGATGCTGGTCCAAGGACATACTTTGGTGGAGGATGGGCTCTTTCACCTAACATGCAGGGATGCCCTTACCCCTAACTGGTAGGTTTAAAATCTTAACAAATTCACCATTAAAAAGCCTTCCTCCTGTCTTGGAGATTCAGCACTCAATTCAGCATTTAACATATTTTTTAGTTCTGTTTTTTTGGGGCTGGGGTGTAGTGGGGCAGTTACCTGAGGTTGAACTCAGAGGCTTGAACACTGAGCCACATCCCCAGCCCTATTTTATATTTTATTTAGAGACAGGGTCTCACTGAGTTTCTTGGTGCCTTGTTTTTGCTGAGGCTGTCTTTGAACTCACTATCCTACTGCCTCAGCCTCCTGAGCTGCTGGGTTACAGGCGTGCACCACTGTGTCAGCTCTTTCAGTTCTTTTTATTTCACCCGTGCTTCTTCTAGCATAAAGTGGAAAGGGAAGACAAATTATTACCTCTTACGATATGTCAGAGCCTTCTAGTTATAAAATTCTTCAAAATAAAAAATTCTCTTTTCCATTTAGGATTTTAAAATTTCTTTTCTTGGTAGTAGTTAGTTTCAATTCAAACCAATTTTGTTCCTATACAGGGTCTAATTTAGTCCTAAGCAAGAACTACTAAGAAACCCAAAGAGGATAAGATCTGATCTTTGTCTTGTTGCGCCCCTCCCCTGACTCAGGCAATGTCTGGGCCCTACTGAGGTGGATGGCGCAAGGCGTCCATCCTCTGGAGGAGCACAGTATGTTTCTGGGAATGGGCTGATTTGTTTTTGTATTCCTTTAATAAGTTTAGTTTTGATTTCTCATATGACCATTAAGTATAAAGGAAAAATCATGACTTTTTCAATTAATGCAACTACTTCTAAAGCATAGATCTGTTTGCTCTAAATGCAATGATTTAGGTGTGGAGTGTAAATTGTTAATGTCTAAAGAAAAACTCCCTGTATTACTGTCAAGGAAGTTTGAAAAATTAGATTAAAATCTAGAGAAGGAAAATTAATGTTAAGAAGATAGATTAGTCCTTAGTACTGGGCAACTTGTTCTTGTTCCTGTGCACAATGATTTGTGCTCTTACTTTTGTTTGGTTACAAGTAATAACAAATAAACTACTTGCCATAATCATGGCACCGGTTCCAGTCAGTAAGTCAAGAAAGAATAGTAAAGGTATAGGCCTCACCATCCGTTCGTCTTCTGAGACCCCCTGTTGGAGCTGGTCTCCAACACTGTCCTTCAACCAACTTAAAATCTAATGTGAAGATGAACTCAATATGTGCAGGAAACTTGGTAGCAATTCTATGTAATCTACAAATTATCATTATTTTCCCTTAGTGTTTGCTTGGGCAGCTCTGGGAATGGAGCACTTAATACTTGTCAAAGCCCCTCATTCCATCTTGAATATGCACTCCTCCAGGTCCTAGTTGGGCCTCTCAATTGTGTTCTAAACACTAGGGCAACACCTTGTGTAAATGTGCACTCAGTACAGGTTTGAAAAATGAAGAAGGTCTGTCGAGTACATCCATGGAGCAGAGTTTATAAAAGATTCTTTAAAGAGGGTACTGTGTGGGACCTAAAGGATCTAACAGAGATTTGACAGAGGCGAGAGGACATTTCTGTTCAGTGGTTATGGTGCAGATATCTTGCTGAAAAAAATAAAGCCTCTATGGGCATAAGTGAGGCAGCATAGCCCAGCGGCTTCTGAAAAACTCAGTTTCTCCTGTCTCCTAAACATATCCCTTATGGAGACCATCGGCTCAGTTTCAACACAACAAGCAGCTCTGCATCATTCTTTCCCAATCAGTCATCTCAAAGTCAGGTGACCGAGAATGAAGTCACTTATGAGTGACCCCAAAATATAATATTTCTAAAGGAGGGGGGTTGTGTATGAAGTAGATTACTCACAAGCTTCAGGGATTTATTACAGTTAATAAATTGCTTGCAACTCCCCTAACGAAGCATCCATGTGTTGTAAGATAAAGATGAAAACCCCTAGTTAGTGAATGAATGCGTTTCTAAACATAACTTCTTCTACAATAATGATTTTTATTTAAACAGATATTTTGGTAGGTCTATTGTTATGCTATATTGTATCATAATGGGAATGTGTCCCTATACTTTCTCCCTAAAAATTATTCTTTTTTGTCCTGCTCATCAAAAGCAGAGGATTAACACTTAGCATTATCTATTGTTTACCATAAGTAATTTTATACACACATCATCTCACTTAAGGAATTTAGGCATCCCACGGTTTCTGGTTATGTTTTGGGTTTTCTTCCAGTACTGGAGGCATCATGCTAAATCCCTCAGGTTTTGTGATAACCTCTGAAGTTATTTCTACTCTGGCAATACAAGTAGTATTGTGGAAACTTAGACACACACAGAAAATGTGCTATGATAGGTCATTACATAAATGCCATGAAAATGGTAATGAAAATATGTACAATATTCTGTAATATGATTATAAGGTGTAGGTATATTCTGATTCTGGGATAGTGTTTTTAAAAATTGTGATGGTAAATAAACTACCTACCAGCAACTCTCACAGAGAGGCATATATTTCTGGTTTGGTGTGGCCCTTGCTGCTCTCCATACTAGCACTTGGGCTGCAAAGAAAGCTCTTGGTAAAACTGGCTGTTGGTCTCCATTCACCACAAAATGGACGTGTTATTCTGAAAGTTGCCTGTCGCATATCTGTGGCCTCATGAAGGAGTCAAAATCCTCTGATCTCTCACAATTAATTTTCCTGTGATGGACATTTATAGAAGTCTGGGGCTGACTTGTTGGGAATATGCATCGAGCCTTTCCTCTGCAGCTGCTCTGGGAATCCTCACTTTGCAAACACAACTCACGGGCAACGGCTTGAGTTCAACTGCAACAATGGAGAGCAGTTAATTCGCTGTTGGATTCATTAATGTCTTGGCAATAACCTGTTCCCAACATGCAGCAAGAATATCAGCGTCATCTCTCTTCTGGGATGTGGGTGAGCGAAGTTCAGAGTGAGATTTCTGCTAAGAAGTTGTGGGTGGCTGAAACCTCAAGACTGCCTTCCCTTCCCGCTAGAGAGATAAGGGCTCAGGGTGGGTGTACACTTATTCGGATGGATTTCGCACAGCATATGAAGTTTTTCCTTCATGTTACATACTTTGCCAGATAAACAGGTATCAGAAACCACAATATTAAAAGCATCCCCACTATCTTCAGCTGATCCACTCCTGCTAAGGTCTGATCCCTTACCAAACACTGTATGACTTCGTGCCCCTTAATTTTATGATCCCTCTGATGCTCATGACCTGGTTAAGAAATTGTTTGCTATGGAGTTTAAAAGTAGGGTCAAAAAAAGATTCATCAAACAGCTCTTTCGGGCACAGATGGAGAAAAGACAACAAGCATAAAAGTCTTGTAGTATTTTAGTGATCAAAAATAAAAATAAAAGTATTAGATAAAGAGGTAAGTCTCTAAAACTTAAAATTTCCCATAATACAATGGGGTTTTCCTCCTGCTTAAGAGAGATACATTAACAGTACTCCTAAAAGATCTTAGAATGATTAGCCATCAGAGAAAGGCAAAGCTAAAGCAAGTTTGATGAAGCACTTCACAAATTCCAGGGTCTTCACAATAAAAGGAATGATAATGATGTGTTTTTAAGGGAGTGAGGAAATCAGAAGCTATATTCACCACTCTTAATAATAAGGTAAGCTGGTTCCACTGGTCTGAAAATGATCTGGAACTTCTTCAGAAAGTTAATTATGGAGTTAACGATCCACCTCTTCCACTCCTACTTACAAACTCAAGATAAATAAAAAAAGTTGTCAACCAATGATTTGTACATGAATGTTCATATAATGTTCATATTATATATAATGTTAATATTATATATACGAATCTTATTCATATTAGTCAAAAAGTGAAAATGACCAGGCAGGTCTGTAATCTAGCTACTCAAGAAGCTGAGGCAGGAGGATCACAAATTCAGGGACAACCTGGGCAAATTTGCAAGACCCTGTCTCAAAACAAAATTTTTAAAAGGGTTGGGCTTTGGCTTAGTGGTAGAACATTGTTTAGTGTGCAGGAGGCTCCGGGTTCAATCTGCAGTACGACACCCACACAGACACAAAGTAAAAATTACTATCCAGTGGGAAATGAACAAAGAAATGTGGCATTTTCATAAGATGGAAATCAGTCACAATAAGGAGGAATAAACTAAAATTCTAATACAAGCTACAATATAACTTAAAATTGCAAGCATCCTAAGTGAAAGGAGTCAGATCCAAAACACGTATATGGTATTACTTCATTAAAAATATCCACAGAAACTCGAGTGTATACATAGATCTTTCTACATGTGAAGGAGAAACACAGAAATGGTGTTTATTTAAAACTTAGAATCAAGATCCATTAGGAAAATGCAAGTCAAAGTCACATTGCACATAGCACTTCACATTCACTAGTGTTGGCTAGAGCTGCAATATTGGGGAAAAGGAGATTGACTGCTTTGGGTATAGGCTTTTTTTGGAGAAAAAACTAATAAAAATATTCTGAAATACCTGTAGATTCGAGAACCCAGGTGAAGTCACAATGTGTCACATACTTAGCACAGTGTGCTTCCCCTGGTTGGAGGGGCACCACAGTGTTCATGAGTCATTGGGTATGGAGAGAGCACTCTTGTAATTGCTGCTGAAGAGTTCACATATTTCTACAACTAAGACATTTCCTAGAATGAAACCATGATCTAGTTCTAATCTCACTATACAGTCTGACACCAAGCAAGCTTCCTCAGGGCACTCTGGACTTCGTTGCTTCTCAGGCTGTGAATGATGAGCTTCAACATGGGGTTCACCACACAGAAGGGCACAGAGACCAGTGTGTCCGTTTCCAGCCTTCTCTGGGCCTGTCATAGTGGAAGTTGGCTGTTCCATAGAAGACCACCACGACAGTGAGAGAGGACGCACAGGTGGAGAAAGCCTTCTTCCTGCCCTGGGTAGAGGAAATCCTCAGGATATCCACCATGATGAGTGCGTAGGAGCCTGCAGTGAAGAGGCAGGGTCTCAGGCCCATGGTGGCACTGACAATGTGAAGCGCAGACTCTTTGACAGGTGTGTCTGAGAAGGAGAGCTTCCGGAGCAATGGGGTGTCACAGAGAAAGTGGCTG
Organism: Ictidomys tridecemlineatus; assembly: GCF_052094955.1. Lineage (NCBI taxonomy): Eukaryota > Metazoa > Chordata > Mammalia > Rodentia > Sciuridae > Ictidomys > Ictidomys tridecemlineatus. The sequence continues at coordinate 51,908 of NW_027521504.1, forward strand.
ATCTGGTTGGTCCCACACAGAGTGAGTGTGATGGCCAGCACCGTGTGTGTGAACAAATTCACCAGCCCAGACAGCCAGGACCCAGTCACCAAGCCAACACAGACCTTAACACTCATGATGACTGGGTACTGAGGAGGACGGCACGTGGCCACACAGCAGTCATACTAGCCACACAGCCAGTAAGACGCCTTCTGTGCCAGCACTTGTCACCAAGAAGAAGATCTGGGAAAGGCAGCCCTCATAAGAAATGGCCTTCTTCTCCCAGAAGAAGTTCACCAGCAGTACTGGGAGGGTGGTGGATGTGTAGCAGACGTCCAAGAAGCTCAAATTGCTGAGGAAAAAGTACATTGGAGTATGGAGAGCAGGACTGACCTTGGTGGCCACTAATATGAGCATGTTCCCCAGGAGAGTGGTCATATAAATGACCAGAAAGAGCCGGAAGAACCAGCCCTGTAGGTTGGAGTGGTTAGAAAATCCCAAGAAGATGAATTCAGTGACAAATGATTGATTGCTCATTTCCAATGTTGTCTTAGCTACAAAACAGAGAAAAAAGAGACCATGATAAAAATGGACTGAGAACACCGAAACAGGCTTGTTAATCTGCAGCAACATGGCAAATAATATCGAATTAAAAGAAGCCTGGAGACTGATAACCTGTGGGACTGGTCTCAGGGAATCAGACCCATGGTGGCGCACACATTTGCAGGGGTGATGGTGGGTGGGAGTAACCAGAGAATTGCTAGAAACCAACAGAAAGCCATTCGACCTCATCATGGTGTGAAGTCATTTCTCACTGTCTCAGTAATCTCTGTCTCCTGTTGTCCTTTTATGTAAACATAAGATTTTTGGAGAAGTTCATTTTCATTGCAAATGTTAAGAAAAAAAATTACAATGCAGAGTCATCAACTGCAGAAGCAGTCAGTGTTGCCTTCAGTATTTTCCAATGTAGAGTTTTTCTCATTTTATATCAATCTTGATCTCTGTGTTCGGAAAGGCAGAAATTAACTATTCTTGTACAATGCTGAAATTATCAGGGACAGAGCAAAATAGAGGAAAGAAGTTGATGAAGTGGGGTTGGACTGGCTATCTTAAGTATACAGGGAAGATCAGTGGAGTAGAAAGAGAATGAGAGGGCGAAGAGGTTTGGGAAGGGAGGAAATGTGAAAGATTTTTACGCAGATCATGTTATGTGCACATGGAAGTCTACCAGAGGGGACTGCACCTGTATGTATATGTAGAAAGCACCAGTCATAAAATAACAGATAAATGACCCAAGAAATATCAGTAGAGAAAGGAAATGGGGCGGGAAGGGGAGGGAGATGGGGGGTGGGGACTGAATGGAGTAAATCAGATTCCATGCACGTAGGATCTTTTCCAAATCAACCCAACTTCTATGTATAACTATTACGCTCTAATAAAAAATTTAAGAAGATGACATGATCCTATCAGCAAAGAGTGAGATTTGAATTCTTCTTGACCTATTTGTATACCTTTAATTTCTTTCTTTTGTACAATGGCTCTGGCAATTTCAAAAATGAAGTTGAATAGAAGTGGGAAAAGAGGGGGCACCCTGTCTTCTTCCAGTTTTTAGAGTGAATGCTTTCAACCTTTCTCCACGTAGAATGATGCTGCCTTGGGTTAAGCATAGATAGCTTTTACAATGCTTTTACAAAGTTCCTTCTGTCCCTAGAGTTTCTAATGTTTTGACTGGTAGAGGTGCTATATTTTGTTAAATTATTTTTCTGCATCTATTGAGATGATCAATAAACTTACATCTCTCTTAAATAAACTTAATCTCTCCCCTTTGGCTAAACATTCAGATCATCTCCAGTCCTATAAATATTTTAATGAACATTTTTCTACATAAACATATGTGACAATTTCGAATTATCTCTTCAGAATAAAATTTAAATCTGACATAAAAGAATTTGTTGTGCAGTTTCTATTTAAAACTAGCTCATGGGAGAAATTATATTAAGTGAAATAAGCCAGACACATAAAGAGAAATAGCAGTTTTTCACTTCTTTGTGGAAGCTAAAAAGTTGATCTCAGAGAAGTAGGGAGTAGAGTCGTGGTTATTGTATCCTGGGAGAGAATCACAAAAATCATTGTGAGTCTGATTTCTCAAAGACGCATTTGAAGGACTGCCTGAAACATGCCCTCTGAGTGTGGTCTTTAAAAAAAAATAAGAGTGGAATTCTAACAGGGTCCTCAGAAAATCTCTCTTCTCTCATCAGTGGGCAGCAGGAGGTCCATGGTTCTGGCTGCCTAGGAGCTAGCTGTGGTGTGCAAATGGGCAGGACCAGGACGGCTGGAGAATCTCAATAATCACTAGTAGACCATATTCTAGATGAGGGCAGGCTGGAAACAGGCCATCCAGAAGAAAATGGCTTGAGCTCTGAAAATGACAGAATCTGTGGATTTAGGAAACTGTTGTGGGTCCAATCCACTCATGACACCTACTCTCTGGGTCAGTCCACGGTTGCCACAGTTACCACAAGCCTGACCAGAACAACCTGGAGGGGGAGATGCACTCTGACTTCCTGGCTTGGAGGTTTAGTCTGGGGCCAGCTGAACCATTGCTGCTGGCCCGAGATTAGGTGGGACACCGAGGTGGAAGGGAACAAGGGGGAAAGTGTCTCTAGCTCATGGAAGCCAGAGGTTGGGGCGGGGGAGGGGACAAGAGGAGACAGTTCCCAGGGGACTAGATGTGATTCCCCAGGGCATGTCCCCGGCCACACTCCACCTGCCTACACTTTTCTCAGTACAGTGGGCTTTTCAGATAATTAACCCACAAAATGGATGGATCCACAGATTAGGTCACAAGTCTCACAGTCTAATCATTTCACCTCTGAACACTGCTACTGTGGCTGATCCTGAGCTTTTGGTGGGGGGATACCTTATTTCTAAGCCATAATAGTCTCTACAGTCCATGTGCTTTGGTTAGAATACCTTCATGTCATCTGGGAGAGTAATCAGGTGCCAAAACAAGATTAAAAAAAATACCTGGTAACTGTAGATATGACATTTGGAGCTTGGGGAAAAGGTCTGAAGAGGAGCCCTGGGTGGAGCACATTAAAATCCTGGTGACGAGGACACAAGATGGCACCTGGTCTGTGGGGTAGCTGAGTGGCAGTTGGATCATTCATTAAAACATAAAAAAAAATGAGAAGGTGCGTGTCTGGGGAGAGGAAAGGAGAAAAGGAGGATGGGCCTGGAGTCTGGGTACCTGCGGGGTCTCCCCAAGGAGATTCCAGGAGGCAGCGGGACAGGTTCCCAGGAGATAGGCCTGAAAGTAATGGCTTAGAGTGACTGTGGAAGTCACAGGTGCTCATAAAGCCAAAAGAGAGCAGGGTGAGGAGAGAGGGCCTGATGGACTGTGCGGAAAAGAAGGTGTCCAGAAAGAGGCTCACAAGCTATCAGCAATTCTGCACCACAGTGTCAAATCTCTGCTCTTTCTACAAGGCCTTCTGCACCCCAGTCTAAAACCTCTGCTCTCTATAACAGTCCTTCTGCACCCCAGTCTACAACCTCTGCTCCCTGCAACAATCCTTCTCCATCCCAGTCTCCAAGTTCTGCTCTCTGGAACACTCTTTCTGCACCCCAGTCTCGAACATCTGCTCTCTGCAACAGTCCTTCTGCACCTCAGTCTGAAAACTCTACTCTCTGCAACAATCATTCTGCACCCCAGTCTCCAACCTCTGCTCTCTGTAACAGTCCTTCTAAAACTCAGTCTCCAAACTCTACTCTCTATAATATCCTACTGCACACTAGTCTCCAAAATGTGATATCTGTAACAGGCCTTCTTCAGCCCAGTCTCCAACCTCTACTCCCTGCAAGAAAACTTCTGCACCCTATTCTCCAAGTTTTGCTCTCTAAAAGAGTCCTTCTGCACCCCACTCTAGAACATCTGTTCTCTGCAACAGTCTTTCTGCACCTAAGTCGGAAAAATCTGCTGTCTGCAACAATCATTCAGCAACCCAGTCTCCAACCTCTGCTCTCTGTAACAGTCGTTCTGCACCTCAGTCTCCAAAATCTGCTCTCTATAATATTCTTCTGCACACCAGTCTCCAAACTGTGATATCAGGCCTTCTGAACCCCAGTCTCCAACCTCTGTTCCCTGAAAAAATCTTTCTGCACCCCAGTCTCCATGTTCTGCTCTCTGAAAGAGTCCTGCTTCACCCCACTCTAGAACATCTTCTCTCTGCAAGAGTCCTTCTGCACCTAAGTCTGAAAACTCTGCTCTCTGCAACAATCATTCTGCAACCAAGTCTCCAAACTCTGCTCTCTGTAACAGTCCTTCTGCACCTCAGTCTCTAAACTCTGCTCTCTGTAAAAATCTTTCTGCAACTCAATTTCCAACCTCTGGTCTCTGCAACAGTCCTTCTGCATCTGAGTATCCGACCTCTTCTCTCTGTAATGATCCTTCTGCACCTCAGTCTCCAACGAGTGCTCTCTTTAACAGGCCTTCTGCACTGCAGTCTCCAACCTCTGCTCCCCTTCTGCACGCCTTCTCCAACCTCTGTTCTCTGTAACAGTCCTTCTGTACGCTGGTCTCAAAACTCTGCTCGCTACAACGATCCTTCTGCACGCTAGTCTTTAATCTCTGCTCTCTGCAACAGTCCTTCTGCACCCCAGTCTCCAATATCTGCTCTCTACAACAGTCCTTCTGCACCTCAGTCTAAAAACTCTGGTCTCTGAAACGATCATTCTGCACACCAGTCTCCAACCTCTTCTCTCTATAACAGTTCTGCTGTACCACAGTCTCCAAAATCTTCTCTCTGTAAGTTCCTTCTGCAACCCTGTCTCCAAACTCTGCTGTTTATAACAGTCCATCTGCACCCCAGTCTCCAACCTCTGCTCTGTGTAACAGGCCTTTTGCACTCCATTTTCCAACCTCTGCTGTCTGCATCAGTCCTTCTACACCGGAGTCTCCAAACTCTGCTTTCTGTATCAGTCCATCTGCACCCCAATCTCCAACCTCTGCTCTCTGTAACAGTCCTTCTGCACCTCAGTCTACAAACTCTTCTCTTTCAAACAGTCCTTCTTAAACCCAGTCTCCAACATCTGCTCTCCGCAACAGTCCTTCTGCACCAAGTCTCCAAACTCTGTCTCTGTAACAGTCCTACTGAAAGGCAGTCTCCAACCTCTACTCTCTGCAACAGTGCTTCTGCACACAAATCTCAAACCTGTGCTCTCCGCAACAGTTCTTCTACACCCCATGTCCAGCCTCTGCTCTCTGCAGCAGTCCCTGTGCAACGCAGTCTCCAAACTCCGCTCTCTATAACGATCTTTCTGTACCTCATTCTCCAAACTCTACTCTCTGGAAAAGTAGGACTGCACCCCTTCTCCAAATTCTGCTCTCCGTGAAAGGCCTTCTACACCCCAGTCTCCGACCTCTTTTCTCTATAACAATCCTTCTTCACCCCAGTCTCCAATCTCTGCTTTCTACAACGATCCTTCTGCACCCCAGTCTTCAACCACTGCTCTCTGCAACAGTCCTTTTGCACCCCAGTCTCCAACATATGATCTCTGCAATAGTCCTTCTGCACCTCAGTCTGTAAACTCTGTTCTCTGCGACGATCTTTCTGCACCCTAGTCTCCAACATTTGCTCTCTGTAACAGTCCTGCTGCACCTTGGTCTACAACCTCTGCTCTCTGTAAGATCCTTGAGCAACTTTGTCTAAAAACTCGGCTCTCCGTAACAGTTCTTCTTCACCCTAGTCTCCAACCTCGGCTCTCGGTAGCAGTCCTTTTACACCTCAGTGTCCAAACTCTGCTCTCAAAAACGATTCTTCTGAACCTCAGTCTCCAAACTCTACTCTCTGTAACAGTCCTTCTGCACCCCAGTCTCAAACCTCTTCTGTCTGCAATGATCCTTCTGCACCCCAGTCTCCAAACTCTGCTCTCTCTAACAGTCGTTCAAAACCTCAGTCTCCAACCTCTTATCTCTGTAACGGTCCTTCTGCACCTCAGTCTTCAACCACTGCTCTCTGCAAAAGTCCTTCTACACCCCATTCTCTAACCTCTGTTCTCTGCAACAGTCCTTCTAAACCATAGTCTCCAACATCTGCTCTCTGCAACAGTCCTTCTAAACCCTAGTCTTTAACGTATGCTCTCTGTAACGGTCCTTCTGCACCCCAGTCTCCAACCTGTTCTCTCTGTATCAGTACTTCTGCACCCCAGTCTCCAAACTCTGCTCTCTGCAACATTCCTTCTGCACCTCAGTTTCCAACCTCTGCTCTTTCCGACAGTTCTTCTGCACCCCAGTCTTCCACATCTGCTATCTGCAACAGTCCTTCTGCACCCCCAGTCTCCAACATCTGCTCTCAGTAACAATCCTTCTGCACCTCAGTCTCAAACCTCTACTCTCTGTAACAGTCTTTCTGCACCTCAGTCTCCAAGCTCTACTCTCTGTAACAGTCGTTCTGCACCTCAGTCTCCAACCTCTGCTCTGTGTAAGATCTTTCTGTAATCCAGTCTCCAAACTCTTCCCTCTGTAACAGTCCTTCTGCACCTTTTCTCTAAACTCTTCTCTCTGTAACAGGCCTTCTGCACCCCAGTCTTCAACCTCTGTTCTCTGTAACGGTAATCCTGCACCCTAGTCTCAAACCTCTGCTCTCTAGGACGATCTTTATTCATCCCAGTCTCCAACATCTACTCTCTGCAACAGTCCTTCTGCACTCGTGTCTCCAAAAACTGCTCTCTGCAACAGTCCGTCTGCACCTCAGTCTGAAAACTCTGTGATCTGCAATGATCCTTCTGCACCTCAGTCTCCAAACTCTGCTCTTCTTAAGATGCTTCTGCAACCCTGTCTCCAAACTCTGCTCTCTGTAACAGTCCTTCTGCACCCCAGTCTCCAACCTCTGATCTCTGTAGCAGGACTTTTGAACCCAAATCTAAAACCTCTACTCTCGGTAACATTCCTTATGCATCTCAGTCTACAACCTTTGCTCTCTGCAACAGTCTACTGCACCTAGGTATCCAAGCTCTGGTCTCTGCAACGATCTTTCTGCACCTCAGTCTCCAAACTCTGCTCTCTGTAACAGTCCTTCTGCACTCCAGTCTCCAACCTCTGCTCTCTGCAACAGTCCATTTGCACCCCAGTCTTCAACCTCTGCTCTCTGTAAGATCCATCTAAACCCTAGTATCAAACCTCTGCTCTCTGTAACAGTCCTTCTGCACCCCAGTCCCAAACTCTGCTCTTTTTAACATTCCTTCTGCACCTCAGTCTCCAACCTCTACTCTGCAACAGTCCATCTGCACTCCTGTGTACAAAATCTGCTCTCTGCAACAGTCCTTCTACACCCTAGTTTCCAGCATCTGCTTCTGCAACAGTCCTTCTGCACCCCAGTCTCCAAACTCTGCTCTCTGCAACGATCTTTCTAGACCCCAGTCTCCAACCCTCTGCTCTCTGCAACAGTCCTTCTGTACCCCAGTATCCAACCTCTGCGCTCTGTAACAGTTTTTCTATACCGCAGTCTTCAAACTCTGGTCTCTGTAACGTTTCTTCTGTACCCCAATTTGCAACCTCTAGTTTCTGTAACGATGTTTCTGCACCTCAGTCTCCAATCTCTGCTCTCTGTAGTAGGCCTTCTGAAACCCAGTCTTCAAAATCTGGTCTCTTCAAAAATCCTTCTGCACCCAAGTCTCCAACCTCTGCTCTCTGGAATGAACCTACTGCACCACAGTCTTTAACTTCTGATATCTGCAACAGTCCTTCTGCAAAACAGTCTAGAACCTCTGCTCTCTGTAAAAATCTTTCTGCGCTCCAGTCTCCATACTCTGCTCTCTGTAAGAGTCTTTCTGCAAATCAGATTCCAACCCTCTGTTCTCTGCAACAGTCTTTTGCACCTCATGTCCAAACTTCAACTCTCTGCAACAGTCTTTCTGAACCCCAGTCTTCAAACTCTCCTCTCTGCAACGATCTTTCTGGACCCCAGTCTCCAACCTCTGCTCTCTGTAACAAACCTTCAGCACCACAGTCTCCAAACTCTGCTCTCTGTAAGATTCTTCTGCACTTTAGTTTCAAAACTCAGCTCTCTGAAACATTCTTTCTCAACCCAGTCTTTAACCTCTGCCTTCTGCAAGTGTCCTGCGGCACCCCAGTCTCCAACCTCTGTCCTCTGCAACAGTCCTTGTGCTCCCCAGTCTCCAACCTCTGCTCTCCATAACAGTCTTTCAGCACCCCAGTCTCCAAACTCTGCTTTCTGGATCAGTCCTTTTGAACCTCAGTCTCAAACCTCTGCTCTCTGTATCTATCCTTCTGCACTTCAGTCTCCAACCTGTGCTCTCTGTAACATTCCTTCTGCACCCCAGTCTCCAACCTCTGCTCTCTGTAATAGTTTTTCTATACTGCAGTCTCCAAAGTCTGGTCTCTGTAACGGTCCTTCTGCGCCCCAATTTCCAACCTCTGCTTTCTGTAACAGTCCTTCTGCAACTCAGTCTCCAAATTCTGCTCTCTGTACCAGTGCTTCTACACCTCAGTCTCCAACCTCTGCTCTCTGTAACAGTCCTACTGAACCTCAGTCTGACACCTCTGCTCTCTTCGCTATCTTTCTGCACCCCAGTCTCCAAACACTGCTCTATGTACCAGTCCACCTGCACCTCAGTCTCCAACCTCTGCTCTCTGTAAGATCCTTCAGCAACCCAGTCTCAAAACTCTGCTCTCTATAACTGTCCTTCTGCACCCCAGTATCCAAACTTTCCTCTCTGTAACAGGCCTTCTGCACGTCAGTCTTCAAACTCTTCTCTCTGTAGCAGGCCTTCTGCACCCCAGTCTCCAACCTCTGCTCTCTGCAATGATCATAATGCACCTCAGTCTCAAACCTCTAATCAGTGCAACTGTCCTTCTGCACCTCAGTCTCCAAATTCTGCTCCCTGTAAGATCCTTCTGAACCACTGTATCCAACCTCTGCTCTCTCTAACAGTTTTTCTGCATCCAAGACTCCAACCTCTGCTCTCTGTAAGATCCTTCTGCACCACTCTATCCAACCTCTGCTCTCTCTAACAGTTTTTCTGCATCCAAGACTCCAACCTCTGCTCTCTGTAAGATCCTTCTGCACCACTCTATCCAACCTCTGCTCTCTCTAACAGTTTTTCTGCATCCAAGACTCCAACCTCTGCTCTCTGTAACAGTCCTTCTGCACCCCAGTGTGCAAACTCTGCTTCTACAACAGTCCTTCTGCACCCGAGTTACAAAACCCTGCTTTCTGCAACAGTCCTTCTTTGTCCCAGTCTCCAACATCTTCTTTCTAAAACAGTTCTTCTGCACCTCAGTCTCAAAACCCTGCTCTCTGCAACGACCCTTCTGCACCCCAGTCTCCAACCTCTGCTCTCTGTAACAGTCCTTCAGCACCTCAGTCTCCAAACTCTGCTCTCTGTAAGATTATTCTGCAAACCAGTCTTTAAACTCTGCACTCTGTAACAGTCCTTCTGCACAACAGTCTCCAACCTCTGCTCTCTGTAACAGATATTCTGCACCCCAGTCTCCAACCTCTTCTCTCTGCAACGATTCTTCTCCACCACAGTCTCCAACATCTGATCTCTGCAACACTCCTTTTGAACCCCAGTCTCCAAACTCTGCTCTCTGTAAGATCCATCTGAACCCCAGTCTCGAAACTCTACTCTCTGTAACAGTCCTTCTGCACTCCAGTCTCCAAACTCTGCTCTCTATAACTGTACTTCTGCACCTCAGTCTCCAACCTCTGCTCTGTGTAACAGTCCTTCTGCACCCCAGTTTCTAAAGTATTCTCTCTGGAACGACCCTTCTAAACCCAGGCTCCAATGTCTGGCGTTTGCAACAGTCCTTCTGCACCACAGTCTCCAACCTCTGCTCTCTGTCAGATCTTTCTGCACTCCAGTTTCCAAACTCTGCTCTTTATAACATTCCTTCTCCACCCCAGTCTCCAACCTCTGTCCTCTGCAACAGTTTTTCTGCTTCCCAGACTCCGAGATCTGCTGTCTGTAACAGTCCTTCTGTACCGCAGTCTCAAACCTCTGCTCTTTGTAACGATCTTTCTACACCCCAGTCTCCATCTCTTCTTTCTGTATCAGTCTGTCTGAACCCCAGTCTCAAACCTCTGTTCTCTGTATCTAAATTTCTGCACCTCAGTCTCCAACCTGTGCTCTATGTAAGAGTCCTTCTGCACCCCAGTCTCCAACCTCTGCTCTCCGTAACAGACCTATACCGCAGTCTCCAACCTCGGCTCTGTAATGGTCTTTCTGCAGCCCAATTTCGAAACTCTGCTTACTTTAACAGTCTTTCTGCACCTGAGTCTCCAAACTCTCCTCTCTGTAATAGTCCTTCTACACCTCAGTCTCCAACCTCTGTTCTTTGTAACAATCCAGCTGCACCTCAGTGTCTAAACTCTGCTCTCTGTAAGATCCTTCAGCAACCCAGTCTCCAAACACTGCTCTGTATAACAGTCCTTCTGCACCCCAGTCTCCAACCTCTCCTCTCAGTAACTGGCCTTCTGCACGCCAGTCTCCAAACTCTGCTCTCTGCAACGATCCTTTTGCACCCCAGTCTTTGAACTCTGCTCTCTGCAATAATCCTACTGTACCCAAGTCTCCAAACTCTGATCTCTACAATACTCCTTCTGCACCTCAGTCTTCAAATTCTGCTCTCTGTAAGATACTTCTGCACCCCTTTCTTCTAACTCTGCTCTATGTTACAGGACTTCTGCACCTCAGTCTTTAAACTCTGCTCTTTGTAAGATCCTTCTGCACTCCAGTTTCCAAATTCTTCTCTCTGTAACATTCCTTCTCCACCCCAGTATTTAACCTCTGCTTTCTTCAAGTATCCTGCGGCACCCCAGTCTCAAACTCTATCCTCTGCAATAGTCCTTTTGCTCCCCAGTCTCCAACATCTGCTCTCTGTAACGGTCCTTTTAACCCCAGCCTCAAACCTCTGCTCTCTGTATCTATCCTTCTGCACCTCAGTCTCCAACCTGTGCTCTCTGTAACATTCCTTCTGCATCGCAGTCTCCAAACTCTGCTCTCTTTAACAGTTTTTCTATACCGCAGTCTCTGAACTCTGGTCTCTGTAACGGTCCTTCTGCACCCCAACTTCCAAACTCTGCTTTCTGTAACAGTCCTTCTGCACCTCAGTCTCCAAACTCTGCTCTCTGTAACAGTCCTTCTGCACCTCAGTCTGACAACTCTGCTCTCTGCATGATCCTTCTGCACCCCAGTCTTCAAACACTGCTCTCTGTAACAGTCCACCTGCACCTCAGTCTCCAAGCTCTCCTCTCTGTAACAGGCCTTTTGCAAGCCAGTCTCTATAATTTTCTCTCTGTAGCAGTTCTTCTGCACCCCAGTCTCCAAAATCTGCTCTCTGCAACGATCCTTCTGACCTCAGTCTCCAACATCAGCTCTCTGCAATGATCCAACTTCACCCCACTCTCCAACCTCTGAACTCTGCAACAGTCCTTCTGAACCTCAGTCTCCAAATTCTGCTCTCTGTAAGATGCTTCTGCACCCAAGTATCCAACCTCTGCTCTATGTAACAGTCCTTCTGCATCTCAGTCTCCTACCTCTGCTCTCTCTAACAGTCCTTCTGCACCTCAGTCTCCCAACTCTGCTCTTTGTAAGATTACTTGGCAACCAAGTTTTTAAACTCTGCACTCTGTAAAAGTCATTCTGCACAACAGTCTCCAACCTCTTCTCTCTGCAACGATTCTTCTCAAACCCAGTCTCCAACATCTGCTCTATGCAACAGTCCGGCGACACACCAGTCTCCAAACTCTTCTCTCTGTAACAGTCCTTCTTCACCCCTGTCTCCAAACTCTGCTCTCTGCAACGATTTTTCTGGACCCCAGTCTCCAATGTCTGCTCTCTGCAACAGTTCTTCTGCACCACAGTCTCCAACCTCTGCTCTCTGTAACATTTCTTCTCCAACCCAGTCTCCAACCTCTGTCCTCTGCAACAGTCCTTCTGCTCCCCATTCTTGAACATCTGCTTTCTGTAACAGTCCTTCTGTAAAGCAGTCTCCAAACTCTGTTCTTCGTAACGGTCTTTCTACACCCCAGTCTCCAACCTCTGCTTTCTGTATAAGTCTGTCTGAACCCCAGTTTCCAACGTCTGTTCTCTGTATCTATCCTCCTGCACCTCAGTCTCTAGCCTGTGCTCTATGTAAGAGTCCTTCTGCACCCCAGTCTCCAACATCTGCTCTGGATAATAGTCCTAAACCACAGTCTCGAACATCTGCTGTCTGTAAAATTCCTTCTGCTCCCCAATTTCAAAACTCTGCTTCCTGTAACAGTCCTTCTGCACCCTAGTCTCCAAACTCTGTTTTCTGTATGAGTCTTTCTGAACCCCAGTCTCCAAACTCTGTTCTCTGTATTTATCCTTCTGCACCTCAGTCTCCAACCTTTTCTCTAAGCAACAGTTTTCTATACTGCAGTCTTCAAACTCTGCTCTCTGTAAAGGTCTTCCTGCAGCACAGACTCCAAACTCTGCTTTCTGTTTCACTCCTTCTGTCCTCTAGTCTCCAAATTCTGCTCTCTTTAAGAGTCTTTCTGCACCTCAGTATCCAACCTCTGCTCTCTGCAACAGTCCTTCTGCACCCCAGTCTCCAAAATCTGCTCTCTGCAACAGTCCTTCTGCACCCCAGACTCCAACCTCTTCTCCCTGCAACAGTCCTTCTGCACCCCAGCCTGTAAACTCTGCTCTCTGTAACAATCCTTCTGCCCCTCAGTCTCCAAACTCTGTGTTATGTAACAAGACTTCTTCACGCCAACTCTCCAAACTCTGCTCTCCATAACAGTCCTTCTGCACTCCAGTCTCCAGACTCTGCTCTCTGCAACAGTCCTTCTGCACCCCAGTCTCCAACCTCTGCTCTCTGCAAAAGTCCTTCTTCACCCCAGTCCCCAAACTCTGCTCTCATCAAAAGTCCTTCTGCACCAAAGTATCCAAACTCTACTCTCTGTAAGATCCTTCTGCACTCCAGTATCCAAACTCTACTCTCTGCAACATTCCTTCTCCACCCCATTCTTTAAACTCTGCTTTCTGCAAATGTCCTGCAACACCCCAGTCTCCAAACTCTGTCCTCTGTAACAGTCCTTGTGCTCCCCAATCTTTAACATCTTCTCTCTGTAACAGTCCTTCTGTACCGCAGTGTTCAACCTCTGCTCTCTGTAACGGTCCTTCTGCACCCCAGTGTCCAAACTCTGCTTTCTGTATCAGTCCTTCTGAACTCAAGTCTCAAACCTCTGCTCTGTGTATCTATCCTTCTGCACCTCGTTTTCCAACCTCTGCTATCTGTTACAAAATTTCTATACCACAGTCTCCAAACTCTGGTCTTTCTTACGGTCCTTTTGCACACCAATTTCCAAACTCTGCTTTCTGTAACAGTCCTTCTGCACCTCAGTCTCCAAATTCTGCTCTCTTTAACAGTCCTTCTACACCTCAGTCTTCAACCTCTCCTCTCTGTAACAGGCCTTCTGCACACCAGTCTCAAAACTCTGCTCTCTGTAGCAGGCCTTATGCACCCCAGTCACCAACCTCTGCTCTCTGCAATGATCCTTCTGCACCCCAGTCTCCAAATTCTGATCTCTGCAATGATCCTACTGCACCCCAGTCTCAAACCTCTGATCTCTGCAACAGTCCTTCTGAAACTCATTTTCCAACTTCTGCTCTCTGTAAGATCCTTCTGCACCCCTGTCTCCAAGCTCTGCTTATTTTAACGATCATTCTGCACCCCAGTGTCCAACCTCTGCTCTATTTAACAAGATTTTGCACCTCAGTCTTCAACCTCTTCTCTCTGCAACAGTCCTTCTGCACCCCAGTTTCTAACTTCTGCTCTCTCTAAGAGTCCTTCTGAACAACAGTCTCCAACCTCTGCTCTCTGCAACATTCCTTCTGAAGCCCAGTCTCCATCCTCTGCTCTCGGCAACAGTCCATCTGCACCCCAGTCTCCAAACTCTGTTCTCTCCAACGGTCCTTCTGCACCTCAGTCTCCAACCACTACTGTCTGTAACAGTTTTTCTGCACTTCACTCTTCAACCTCTGCTCTCTGTAGGATCCTTCTAAAACCCAGTCTCAAAACTCTGCTCTCTGTACCTATCCTTCTGCACCTCAGTCTCCAACCTCTGCTCTCTGTAACAGTCCATCTGCACCTCATTCTGACACCTCTGCTCTCCGTACGACCCTTCTGCAACCCAGTCTTCAGGCACTGCTCTCTGTTACAGTCCACCTGCACCTCAGTCTCCAACCTCTGTTCTCTGTAAGATCCTTAAGGAACTCAGTCTCCAAACTCTGCTCTCTATAACAATCCTTCTGCACCCCAGTCTCCAAACTCTCCTCTCTGTAACAGGCCTTCTGCACGTCAGTCTCCTAACTCCCTCTCTTTAGCAGGCCTTCTGCACCCCAGTCTACAACCTCTGCTCTCTGCAACGATCCTTCTGCACCCCAGTCCCTAACCTCTGCTCTCTGCAATGATCCTACTGCACCCCAGTCTCAAACCTCTGATCTCTTCAACAGTCCTTTTGCAACTCTGTCTACAACTTCTACTCTCTGTAAGATCCTTCTGCACCCCTGTCTCGAAGCTCTGCTTATTGCAACGATCCTTCTGCACCCCAGTGTCCAACCTTTGCTCTATGTAACAAAATTTTGCACCTCAGTCTCCAACCTCTGCTCTCTGCAAAAGTCCTTCTGCACCCCAGTCTCCAACTTCTGCTCTCTCTAAGAGTCTTTCTGAAACTCAGTCTAAAACATCTGCTCTCTGCAACATTTTTTCTGCAGCCCAGTCTTCATCCTCTGCTCTCTGCAATATTCCTTCTGCACCCCAGTCTCCAACCTCTGCTCTCTGCAACAGTCCTTCTGCACCCCAGTCTTCAACTGTGCTCTCTGTAACAATCCTTCTGCACCTCAGTCTCCAAACTGTGTTCTCTGCAAAGGTCCTTCTGCACCTCAGTCTCCAACCTCTACTCTCTTTAACAGTCCTTCTGCATTTTACTCTCCAACCTCTGCTCTCTGTAGGATCCTTCTGAAACCCAGTCTAAAACCTCTGCTCTCTGTATCTATTATTCTGCCCCTCAGTCTCCAACCTCTGCTCTCTGTTACAGTTTTTCTATAACGCAGTCTCCAAATTCTGGTCTCTGTTACGGTCCTTCTGCACGCCAATTTCCAACCACTTCTTTCTGTAATAATTCTTCTGCACCTCAGTCTCTGAACTCTGCTCTCTGTAACAGTCCTTCTACACCTCAATCTCCAACCTCTGCTCTCTGTAACAGTCCTTCTGCACCTCAGTCTGACACGTCTGCTCTCTGCACGATCATTCTGCACCCCAGTCTCCAAACACTGTTCTCTATAACAGTTCTTCTGAACACCAGTCTTTAAACTCTGCTCTCTGTATCTATACTTCTGCACCTCAGTCTCCAACCTGTGCTCTCTGTAACATTCCTTCTACACCCCAGTCTCCAAACTCTGCTCTCTGTAACAGTTTTTTTATACCGCAGTCTTAAAACTCTGGCCTTTGTAACGGTCCTTCTGCACCCCAACTTCCAACCTCTGCTTTCTGTAACAGGCCTTCTGCACCTCAGTCTCCAAACTCTGCACTTTTTAGCAGTACTTCTACACCTCAGTCTCCAACCTCTGCTCTCTGTAACAGTCCTTCTGCACTTCAGTCTGACACCTCTCCTCTCTGCATGGTCCTTCTGCACCTCAGTCTCCAACCACTGGTCTCTGTAACAGTCCACATGCACCTCAGTCTCCAAACTCTTCTCTCTGTAAGATCCTTCAGTACCCCAGTCTTCAAAGTCTGCTCTCTGTACCAGTCGTTCTGCACCCCAGTATCCAAACTCTCCTCTCGGTAACAGGCCTTCTGGACGCAAGTCTCCCAACTCTGCTCTCTGTAGCAGGCCTTCTACAAACCAGTCTTCATAATGTGCTCTCTGCAACGATCCTTCTGCACCCCAGTCTCCAACATCTTATCTCTGCAACAGTCTATCTGCACCTCAGTCTCCGAATTCTGCTCTCTTTAAGATGCTTCTGCATTCCTGTATCCAACCTCTACTCTCTGTAACAGTCATTCTGCACCGGAGTCTCCAACCTCTGCTCTCTGCAACAGTTCTTTTCCACCCTAGTCTAAAACCTCTGCTCTATACAAGAGTCCTTCTGCACACTAGTTACCAACAACTGCTCTCTGCGACAGTCCTTCTGCACCTCAGTCTCCAAACTCTGCTCTCTGTAAGATCCTTCTGCAACCCGGTCTTTAAATTCTGCACTTTTTACCTGTCTTTCTGCACAACAGTCTCCAACTTCTGCTCTCTTTAACAGGACTTCTGCAACCCAGTCTCCAACCTCTCCTCTCTGTAACAGGCTTTCTGCACCCCAGTCTCCAAACTCTTCTCTCTGAAACGATTTTTCTCCAACCCAGTCTCCAACATCTGCTGTCTGCAACAGTCGTTTTGAACCCCAGTCTCCAAACTCTGCTCTCTGTAAGATCCATCTGAACCCCAGTCTCCAACCTATGCTCTCTTTAACAGTCCTTCTACACCCAAGTCTCCAAACTCTGCTCTCTGTAACAGTCCTTCTGCACCCCACACTCTAAAATCTGCTCTCTGCAATATTCCTTCTACACCCCAGTCTTCAACATCTGCTCTCTTCAACACTCCTTCTGCACCCCAGTCTCCAAACTCCGCTCTATGCAAGGATCCTTCTGGACTCCAAACTCCAACCTCTGCTCTCAGCAACAGTTTTTCCGTACCTCAGTCTCCAAACTCTGTTCTCTCCAAAGTCCTTCTGCACCCATTCTACAACTTCTGCTCTCTTAACTAGTCTTTCTGAACAACAGTATCCAACATCTGCTCTCTGAAAAAGTCCTTGTGTACCCTAGTCTCCAACCTCTTCTCTCTGGAACAGTTTTTCTGTACTGCAGTCTCCAACTTCTGCTCTCTGCAATGAACATTCTGCACCCCAGTCTCCAAAATCTGCACTTCAGTCAGAAAATTTTGATCTCTGCAACAATCCTTCTGCACCCAAAACTTCAACATCTGCTCTCTGTAACAGTCCTTCTGCACCTCAGTCTCCAAACTCTGCTCTATATAAGATCCTTCTGCAACACAGTCTCTAAAATTTGGTCCCTGTAACTGTCATTCAACACCTCAGTCTTCAACATCTGCTCTCTGTAACACTCGATCTACACCTCAGTCTGAAACCCCTTATCTCTGCAGGATCCTTATGAACCCCAGTCTCCAACAACTGCTCTCTGTAACAGTCCTCCTTCACCTCAGTCTAGAAACTCTGCTTTCTGTAAGATAATTTTGCTACCCAGTCTTCTAACTCTGCTCTCTATAACAGTCATTCTGCACACCAGTCTTCTACCTCTGCTCTCTTTAACAGGCCTTCGGCACCCCAGTTTACAAACTCTGCTCTCTGTATCAGGCCTTCTGCACCCCAGTCTCCAAACTCTTCTCTAGGCAACGATCATTCTACACCTCAGTCTCCAACATCTGCTCTCTGTAAGATCCTTCTGCAACACAGTCTCCCAACTCTGCCCTCTCTAAGAGTCCTTCTGCACAACTTCTCCCAATTCTCCTCTCTGTAACAGGCCTTTTTCACCCCAGTCTCCAAAGTCTGTTCTCTATAAGAAGTCTTCTACACCCCAGTATCCAACCTCTGCTCTCTGCAACAGTCCTTCTGCACCCCAGTCTCCAACCTGTGGTCTCTGCAACAGTCCTTCTGAACCTCAGTCTTAAAACGCTATTCTCTGCTATGATCCTTTTGTACCTCAGTCTCCAACCTATACTCTCTGTAACAGTGCTTCTTTACCTGGGTCCCCAACATCTTCTCTCTGTTAGATCCTTCTTCAACCGAGTCTCCAAACTCTGTGATCTGTAACCGTCATTCTAGAGCCCTTCTCCACACTCTGCTCTCCGTTACAGGCCTTCTGAACCCCAGTCTCCAACCTCTGCTCTCTGTTACAGTCTTTTTGAACCTCAGTCTCCAAACTCTGCTCTCTGCAACGATCCTTCTGAACCCCATTCTCCAACGTCTCCTCTCCTCAACAGTTCTTCTGCACCCCTGTCTCCAACCTCTGCTCTCTGCAACATTTTTTCTAAACTCAGATCTCCAAACTGTGCTATCTGTAACTGTCATTCTGCACGCCAGTCTACAACCTCTGCTCTCTGTAACGATCCTTCTTCCCCTGAGTCTCCAACCTCTGCTCTCTGAAACGATCCTTCTGCACCTAAGTTTCCAAACTCTGCTCTCTGCAGCGATCCTTCTGCACCCCAGTCTTCAACCTGTGGTCTCCGAAACTGTCCTTCTGACCCCAGTCTCCAACCTCTGCTCTCTGTAAAGATCCTTCTGCACCCCATTCTCCAACCTCTGTTCTCTGCAATAATCCTTTTGCACCTCAGTTTCCACCCTCTGCTCTCTGCAACGATCCTTCTGTACCCCAGTCTCCAACATCTGCTCTCTGTAACTTTCCTTCTGCACCTCAGTCTCCAACCTCTGCTCTCTGTACCAATCTTTCTGTACCTCAGTCTCCAATCTCTGCTCTCTATAACAGTCCTTCTCTACCTCAGTCACCAACATCTGCTCTCTGTAATAGGTCTTATGCACCCCAGTCTCCAAACTCTGCTCTCTGTAAAAGTTCTTCTGCACCCCAGTCTCGAACCTCTGCTCTCTGTAACAGTCCTTCTGCACCAGAGTCTCCAAACTCTGCTCTCTGTAACAATCCTTCTGCACCCCAGTCTCCAACCTCTGCTCTCTGTGCAGTTCTTCTTAACCACAATCTCCAACCTCTGCTCTCTGTAAAGAAACTTCTACAACCCAGTCTCAAACATCTGCTCTCTGCAACGATCCTTCTTCTACCCATTCTTCAAACTCTGCTCTCTGTAACAGTCCTTTTGTATCGCAGTCTCCAACCACTTCTCTTTGTAATGGTCCTTCTGCTCACCAATTCCCAACCTCTGGTTTCTGTAACAGTCGATCTACATCTCAGACTCCAAACTCTGCTCTCTGTAAAAGTCCTTCTGTGCCTCATTCTGAATCCTCTGCTCTCTGCAACGATCCTTCTGCACCCCAGTCTGCAAACTGTGCTATCTGTAACAGTCCTTCTGCACCCCAGTCTCCAACCTCGGCTCTCTGTAACAGGCCTTCTGCACCCTAGTCTCCAAACTCAGCTCTCTATAACAGTCCTGCACCCCAGGATTCTACATCTGCTCTCTATAACAGTCCTTCCTCACCTCAGTCTGAAAACTCTGCTCTCTGCAAAAATCCTTCTGCACCCGAGTTTCCAAACTTTGCTCTCTGTAACAGTCCTTCAGAACCTCAGTTTCCAAAATGCTCTCTGTAAGATCCTTCTGCAACCCAGTCTCGAAATTGTGCTATCTGTAACAGTCTTTCTGCACCCTAGTCTCCAATGTCTGCTCTCTGTAACAGGCCTTCTGCACCCCAGTCTCCAACCTCTTCTCTATGCAAAAATCCTTCCTCACCTCAGTCTCCAACCTCTTCTCTCTGCAACAGTCCTTCTGTACCACAGTCTCAAATCCCTGATTTCTGTGTCAGTCTTTCTGCACAACAGTTTTAATCCTCTGCTGTCTGTAACAGTTATTATGAACCTCTGTCTCCAACATCTGCTCTCTGCAACCTTAATTCTGCACCCCATTCTCTAAACTCTTCTCTCTCCAACAGTTTTTTCTGAACTGAAGTCTCCAACATCTGCTCTCTGCAACAGTCCTTCTTTACCCTAGTCTTTAAACTCTGCTGTCTGTACCAGTCCTTCTGTACTGCAGTCTCCAATCTCTCCTCTCTGTAACCTTAATTCTGCACCCCAGGCTCCAACCTTTTCTTTCTGTATAAGTTCTTCTGCACCCCAGTCTCCAACCTCTGATCTCTGTAACAGTCTTATTGCACCTCAGTCTCCAACTTCTGCTCTATGCGACAGTTCTTCTGCAGCCCAGTCTTTAACCTCTACTCTCTGCAACAGTTCTTCTACTCCACAGTCTGCAACATCTGCTCTCTCTAACAGTCCTCCTGTATTGCAGTCTCCAAACTTTGCTTTCTGTAACGGTCCTTTTACAGACCAGACTGCAACCTCTGTTTCTGTATCAGTCCTTCTCCACCCTAGACTCCAACCTCTACTCTCTGTGACAGTTGTTTTGCTCCTCAGTCTCCATACTCATCTCTCTGCAACAGTCGTTCTGCACCCAAGTCTCCAAAACCTGCTACCTGCAACAGTCGTTCTACACCCCAGTCTTCAACCTCTCCTCCCTGCAATGGTACTTCTGCACCTCAGTCTGCAATGTCCACTGTCTGTAACATGCCTTCTGCACCTCAGTCTTCCAACTATGATCTCTGTAAGATCCTTCTGCAACCCAGTCTCCAAACTCTGCCCCCTTCGTCGATCCTTCTGCACCCAGTTTCCAAACCCTGCTCTTTCTAACAGTCTAGTTGCACCTCAGTCTCCTAACTCTGATCTCTGTAAGATGCTTCTGCAACCCTGTGTCAAAATTCTGCTCTCTGTAACAGTCCTTCTGCACCTCAGGCTCCAACTTCTGCTCTCTGCAACAGTCTTTCTAAACCCCAGTCTCCAACCTCTGCTCTCTGCAACAGTCCTTCTGCACCCAGTCTAAAACATCTGTTCTCTGCAACAGTCCTTCTACACCTCAGTCTGAAAACTCTGCTCTCTGCAACGATCCTTGTACACCCCAGTCTCCAAACTCTGCTTTCTGTAACAGTCTTTGCGCACGTCATTCTCCAACCTCTGCTATCTGTAACAGTCTTTCTGAACCCCTGTCACCAACCTCTGCTCTCTGTAAGATCCTTCTGCACCCAGGTTTCCAAACTCTGCTCTCTGTAACAGTCCTTCTGGTACCCATTCTCCAACCTCTGCTCTCTGTAACAGTCCTTCTGTACCGCAGTCTCCAACCTGTGCTCTCTCTAACTGTCGTTCTGTACCGCAGTCTCCAAACTCTGCTCTCTGCAATGGTCCTTCTGCACCTCATTCTCTAACCTCTGTTGTCTGCAAGAGTCCTTAAGCACCTCAGTATCCAACCTCTTTTTTCTGCCACCATCCTTTTGCACCCCAGTCTCCAACATCTGCTCTCTGAAAAAGTCCTTCTGCACCCGAGTCTCCAACCTCTGCTCTCTGCAACAGTCCTTCTGCACCTCAGTCTGAAAACTCTTCTCTCTGCAATGATCCTTGTGCACCCCAGTCTCCAAACTCTGCACTCTGAAACAGTCTTTCTGTACTTCAGTCTCCAACCTCTGCTCTTTGTAACAGTCCTTCTGCACCTCAGTCTGAAAACGATGTTCTCTGCAATGATCTTTCTGCACCCCAGTCTTCAAAATCTGCTCTCTGTAATACTCCTGTTGCACCTCAGTCTCGAAACTTTTCCCTCTGTAACAGTCCTTATGCACCCCTTCTCCAAACTCTGTTCACTGTAACAGTCCTTCTGCACACCAGTCTCAATACTCTGCTCTCTACAACGATCCTTCCCCACCCCAGTTTCCATCCTCTGTTCTCTGCAACAGTCCTTCTACACACCAGTCTCCAAACTGCTCTCTCTAACAGTCCTCCAGTAGTGCAGTATCCAAAATCTCCTCTCTGTAACGGTTCTTCTGAACCCCAGTCTCCAAACTCTGTTCTCGGTAACAGTCCTTCTAAACCTCAGTGTCCAAACTCTGCTCTCTGCAACAGTCCTTCTGCACCTCAGTCTGAAAACTCTGTTCTCTCCAAGGATCCTTCTGCACCCCAGTGTCCAACCTCTGCTCTCTGTAACAGTCCTGCTGTACCTCAGTCTCCAACCTCTGCTCCTTGTAAGATCTTTCTGCAACCCTATCTCCAAACCCTGCTTTGTGTAAGAGTCATTCTGCACCCCAGTCTCCAACCTCTGCTCTCTGTAACAGGCCTTTTGCACCTTATTCTCCAACCTCTGCTCTCTGTAACAGTGCTTCTGCACCTCAGTCTACAAACTCTGCTCTCTGCAACAGTCCTTCTGCACCCCAGTCTCCAAACTCTGCTTACTGTATCAGTCCTTCTGAACACCAGTCTCCAACCTCTGCTATCTGAAAAAGTCCTTCTGCACCTCAGCCTCCAAATTCTATTCTCTGCAAAAGTCCTTCTGCACCCAAGTCTCCCACACCTGCTCGCTGCAACAGTCCTTCTTCACCCCAGTTTCCAACCTCTACTATCTGCAACAGACCCGCTGCATCCCAGTCTCCAACCTCTGCTCTATGTAACAATCCTTATGCACCTCAGTCTCCAACCTCTGTTCTCTGCCATCTCCTTCTGCACCTCAGTCTCCAAAAACTACTCCATGTAAAAGTACTTCTGAACACCTTCTTCATACTCTGCTCTCTGTAACAGGCCTTCTGCACCCCAGTCTCCCAACTCTATTCTCTATATAAATCCTTCTGCTCCCCAGTCTCAAAATTTTGCTGTCTACAACGATCCTTCTTCACCCCAGTGTCTAACATCTGCTCTGTGCAACAGTCCTTCTGCACCCCAGTCTTCAACATGTGCTCCCTGAAAAAGTCCTTCTGCACCTCAGTCTGAAAACTCTGTTCTCTACAAGGATCCTTCTGTACCCCAGTCTCCAACCTCTGCTCTCTGTAACAGTTCTGCTGCACCTCGCTCTACAACCTCTGCTCTCAGTATGATCCTTGTGAAACTTTGTCTATAAACTCTGCTCTCTTTAGGAGTTCTTCTGCAAGTCACTCTGAAAACTCTGTTCTCTACAAGGATCCTTCTGCACCCCAGTCTCCAATCTCTGCTCTCTGTAACAGTTTTTTTTGCACCTCAGTCTCCAAACTCAGCTCTCTGCAACGATCCATCTGCACCTCAGTTTCGAAAGTCTACTCGCTGTAAGAGTGCTTCTGCACCCCAGTCTCAAACTTCTGCTATCTGCAACGATCCTTCTGCACACCAGTCTCCAACTTCTGCTCTCTGCAACAGTCCTTCTGCACCCCAGTCTCCAACCTATGCTCTCTGCAACAGTCCTACTGCAGCCCAGGGTCAAACTTCTGTTTCCTGTAACAATCATTCTTCACCTCAGTAACCAAACTCTGATCTCTGCAATAGTCCTTCTTCACCACAGTCTCCAAACTCTGTTCCTTGTAACAATCTTTCTGCACCCCAGTCTCCAAACTCTTCTCTCTGCAAAAGTCGTTCTGCACCCCAGTCTCCAAAATCTGCTCCCTACAACAGTTCTTCTGCATCTCAGTCTGAGAACTCTGCTCTCTGCAGTGATCCTTGTGAACCCCAGTCTTTAAACTCTACTTTCTGTAAAAGTCTTTCTGCACCTCAGTCTCCAACCTCTGCTCTCTGTAAGATCCTTCTGCACCCCAGTTTCACAACTCTGCTCTCTGTAATATTTCTTCTGCTCCTCTGTCTCCAGTCTCTTCTCTCTGTAACTGTCCTTCTGCTCCGTAGTCTCCAACCTCTGCTCTCTGTAACACTTGTTCTTTACCACAGTCTCCAACCTCTGCTCTCTGTAACAGTCCTTCTTTCCCGCAGTCTCCAAACTCTGCTCTGTGTAAGTATCCTTCGGCATCCCAGTCTCCATCCTCTGCTCTCTGTAACTATACTTCTGCACCCCAGTCTCCAACCTCTGCTCTCTGCAACGATTCTTTTGCACCCCATTCTCCAAACTCTGCTCTCTGCAAAAGTCATTCTGCACCCCAGTCTCTAACATCTGCTCTCTGCAACAGTCTTTCTGAAGCTCAGTCTGAAAACTCTTCTCTCTGCAATGATCTTTGTGCACCCCAGTCTCCAAAATCTGCTTTCTGTAATAGTCTTTCTGCACCTCAGTCTCCAAAATAGGATCTCTGTAACAGTGCTTCTGAACCCCAGCCTCCAACCTGTGCTCTCTGTAAGATCCTTCTGCACCCCAGTTTCCAAATCTGCTCTCTGTAACATTCTTTCTGCTCCCCAGTCTCCAACCTCTGCTCTCTAACAGTCCTTCTGCTTTCCAGTCTCCAACCTCTCTCTCTGTAACAGTCCTTCTGTTCCCCAGTCTCCAAATCTGCTCTCTGTAACATTCCTTCTGTACCACAGTCCACAACCTCTGCTCTCTGTAACTTTTTTCTGCACCACAGTCTCCAATCTCTCATTTTTGTATCATTCATTCTGCACCACAGTTTCCAACCTCTGCTCTCTTCAACATTCCTTCTGCACCTCAGTCTCCAACCTCTGCTCTCTGTGACAGTTCTTCTTCACCCCAGTCTTTAAACTCTGCTCTCTGCAACAGTTCTTCTGCACCCCAGTCCCCAAGGTCTGCACTCTGAAATAGTCCTTACCCATACCAGTCTCTAACCTCTGCTCTCTTTAACAGTCCTCCTGTAGTGCAGTCTCCAAAATCTGCTCTCTGTAACGTTCCTTCTGCACCCAAGTCTCAAACCTCTGCTTTCTGTAACAGTCCTTCTAAACCCCAGTCTCCAAACTCTGCTATCTGTAACAGTCATTGTGCACCCCAGTCTCCAAACTCTTCTCTCTATAACAATAATTCTGCACCTTAGTCTCAAACCTCTGCTCTCTGAAACGATCCTTTTGCACCCCATTCTCCAACCTCTGTTCTCTGAAAAAGTCCTTTGGCACCCCAGTCTCCAACATCTGTGCTCTGCAACAGTTCTTCTGAACCTTAGTCTGAAAACTCTGCTTTCTGCAACAATCCTTGTGCACCCCAGTCTCCATGCTCTGCTTTCTGTAAAAGTCCTTCTGCACCTCAGTCTCCAAAATCGGCTCTCTGTAACAGTGCTTTTGCACCGCAGCCTCCAACCTCTGCTCTCTGTAAGAGTCCTGCTGCTCCCCAGTCTCCAACCTCTGCTATCTGTAACAGTTTTTCTGCTCCCCAGTCTGCAACCTCTGCTCTCTGTAACAGTCCTTCTGTACCACAGTCACCAACCTCTGCTCTCTTTAACGGTCCTTCTGCACCACAGTCCCCAACCTCTCCTTTCTGTATCATTCTTTCTGCATCACAGTTTCCAACTTCTGCTTTCTG
>NW_027521505.1:0-51105 GCF_052094955.1 Ictidomys tridecemlineatus
CACAATGAAGCAGTTTCAAGTTCTATGTCTATGGTTTGTTTGCTATTAATGTAGCCCTAAGCAGAGAGTGGCGAAAATCACTTTCATGGAGAGGGGTTGCCAAGCTTCCAAAAAAACTACGAGTTGCCTGAAATCTCAGCAAATATTTTTTCACCCAATCTTGATGATTCTTTCAGGTAATGATCAGTACACCAAAACCACTTGGCTCACCAATTTCGTTCTTCTAGGTTAAACCGTTCGTTTGCAGTAACCGTTTTCATTTTTAGGTTTCACTCTTTTTTCTCCTATAGGGATACATGTATTTGAAACTCTAAATGAAACACGGTTTTTGCTAGCTCTTTGAAACTTGACACAATAAAGCAGTTTCAAGTTCTGTCTCTATGGTTTGTTTGCTGTTGATGTAGCCCTAAGCAGAGACTGGCGAAAATCACTTTCATGGAAAGGGGTTGCCAAGCTTCCAAAACACTACGAGTTGCCTGAAATCTCAGCAAACTTTTTTCACCCTAACTTGACGATTCTTTCAGGTAATGATGAGTACACCAAATCAACTTGCTCACCAAATTTCATTCTTCTAGGTTAAACCGTTCGTTTGCAGTAACCGTTTTCATTTTTAGGTTTCACTCTGTTTTCTCCTATAGAGATACATGTATTGAAACTCTCAATCAAACACTGTTTGTGCTAGCTCTTTGAAACTTGACACAATAAAGCAGTTTCAAGTTCTATCTCTGTGGTTTGTTTGCTGTTGATGTAGCCCTAAGCAGAGACTGGCGAAAATCACTTTCATGGAAAGGGGTTGAGTAGCTTCCAAAAACTACGAGTTGACTGAAATCTCAGCAAACATTTTTTCACCCAATCTTGATGATTCTTTCAGGTAATGATCAGTACACAAAAACCACTTGGCTCACCAAATTTCGTTCTTCTAGGTTAAACCGTTCGTTTGCAGTAACTGTTTTCATTTTTAGGTTTCACTCTGTTTTCTCCTACAGGGATACATGTATTTGGAACTCTAAATCAAACACGGTTTGTGCTAGCTCTTTGAAACTTGACACAATAAAGCAGTTTCAAGTTCTATCTCTATGGTTTGTTTGCTGTTAATGTAGCCCTAAGAGAGATTGGCGAAAATGACTTTCATGGAAAGAAGTTGCCAAGATTCCAAAAAACTACGAGTTGCCTGAAATGTCCGAAAACATTTTTTCACCCAATCTTGATGATTTTTTCAGGTAATGATCAGTACACCAAAACCACTTGGCTCACCAAATTTTGTTCTTCTACGTTTAACTGATCGTTTGCAGTAACCGTTTTCATTTTTAGGTTTCACTCTGTTTTCTCCTATAGGGATACATGTATTTGGAACTCTAAATCAAACACGTTTGTGCTAGCTCTTTGAAACTTGGACACAATAAAAGCAGTTTCAAGTTCTATCTCTACGGTTTGTTTGCTGTTGATATAGCCCTAAGCACAGACTGGCCCAAAATCACTTTCATGTAAAGGGGTTGCCAGCATCCAAAAAACTACGAGTTCCCTGAAATCTCAGCAAACATTTTTTCACCCAATCTTGATGATTCTTTCAGGTAATGATCAGTACACCAAAAACCACTTGGCTCACCAAATTTCGTTCTTCTAGATTAAACCATTCGTTTGCAGTAACCGTTTTCATTTTTAAGTTTCACTCTGTTTTCTCCTATAGGGATACATGTATTTGGAACTCTAAATCAAACACGGTTTTTGCTAGCTCTTTGAAACTAGACACAAATAAAGCAGTTTCAAGTTCTATCTCTATGGTTTGTTTACTGTTGATGTAGCCCTAAGCAGAGACTGGCGAAAATCACTTTCACGGAAATGGGTTGCCAAGCTTCCAAAAAACTACGAGTTTCCTGAAATCTCAGCAAACTTTTTTTTCACCGAATCTTGATGATTCTCTCAGGTAATGATCAGTACACCAAATCAACTTGGCTCACCAAATTTCGTTCTTCTAGGTTAAACCATTCGTTTGCAGTAACCGTTTTCATTTTTAGGTTTCACTCTGCTTTCTTCTATAGGGATACATGTATTTGAAACTCTTAATCAAACACGGTTTGTACTAGCTCCTTGAAACTTGACACAATAAAGCAGTTTCAAGTTCTATCTCTATGGTTTGTTTGCTGTTGATGTAGCCCTAAGCAGAGACTGGCGAAAATCACTTTCATGGAAAGGGGTTGCCAAGCTTCCAAAAAACTACGAGTTGCCTGAAATCTCAGCAAAGATGTTTTCACCAAATCTTGATGATTCTTTCAGGTAATGATCAGTACACCAAAACCACTTGGCTCACCAAATCTCGTTCTTCTAGGTTAAACCGTTTGTTTGCAGTAACCGTTTTCATTTTTAGGTTTCACTCTGTTTTCTCCTACACGGATACATGTATTTGGAACTCTAAATCAAACACGGTTTGTGCTAGCTCTTTGAAACTTGACACAATAAAGCAGTTTCAAGTTCTATCTCTATGGTTTGTTTGCTGTTGATGTAGCCCTAAGCAGAGACTGGCGAAAATCACTTTCATGGAAAGGGATTGCCAAGCTTCCAAAACACTACGAGTTGCCTGAAATCTCAGCAAACACTTTTTCACCCAATCTTGATGATTCTTTCAGGTAATAATCAGTACACCAAAACCACTTGGCTCACCAAATTTCGTTCTTCTAGGTTAAACCGTTCGTTTGCAGTAAACCGTTTTCATTTTTAGGTTTCACTCTGTTTTCTCCTATAGGGATATATGTATTTGCAACTCTAAATCAAACACGGTTTGTGCTAGCTCTTTGAAACTTGACACAATAAAGCAGTTTCAAGTTCTATCTCTATGGCTTGTTTGCTGTTAATGTAGCCCTAAGCAGAGATTGGCGAAAATGACTTTCATGGAAAGAAGTTGCCAAGTTTCCAAAAAAACTACGAGTTGCCTGAAATGTCAGAAAATATTTTTTCACCCAATCATGATGATTCTTTCAGGTAATTATCAGTACACCAAAACCACTTGGCTCACCAAATTTCGTTCTTCTAGGTTAAACCGATCGTTTGCAGGAACCGTTTTCATTTTTAGGTTTCACTCTGTTTTCTCCTATAGGGATACATGTATTTGGAACTCTAAATCAAACATGGTTTGTGCTAGCTCTTTGAAACTTGACACAATAAAGCAGGTTCAAGTTCTATCTCTATGGTTTGTTTGCTGTTGATGTCGCCTAAGCAGAGACTGGCGAAAATGACTTTCATGGAAAGGGGTTGCCAAGCATCCAAAAAACTACGAGTTGCCTGAAATCTCACCAAACATTTTTTCACACAATCTTGATGATTCTTTCAGGTAATGATCAGTACACAAAAACCACTTGGCTCACCAAATTTCGTTCTTCTAGGTTAAACCGTTCGTTTGCAGTAACCGTTTTCATTTTTAGGTTTTACTCTGTTTTCTCCTATAGGGATACATGTATTTGGAACTCTATATCAAACACCGTTTGTGCTAGGTCTTTGAAACTTGACACAATAAAGCAGTTTCAAGTTCTATCTCTATGCTTTGTTTGCTGTTGATGTAGCTTTAAGCAGAGACTGGTGAAAATCACTTTCATTTAAAGGGGTTGCCAAGCTTCCAAAAAACTACGAATTTCCTGAAATCTCAGGAAACATTTTTTCACCCAATCTTGATGATTCTTTCAGGTAATGATCAGTACACCAAAACCACTTGGCTCTCCAAATTTCGTTCTTCTAGGTTAAAATCTTTCGTTTGCAGTAACCGTTTTCATTATTTAGGTTTAACTTATTTTCTCCTATAAAAATACATATATTTGGAACTCTAAATCAAACACGGTTTATGCTAGCTCCTTGAAACCTTGACACAATAAAGCAGTTTCCAAGTTCTATCTCTATGCTTTGTTTGCTGGTTGTTGTAGCCCTAAGCAGAGACTGGCGAAAATCACTTTCATGGAAAGGGGTTGCCAAGCTTCCAAAAAACTACGAGTTGCATGAAATCTAAGCAAACATTTTTTCACCCAATCATGATGATTTCTTTCAGGTAATGATCAGTACACCAAACCCACTTGGCTCACCAAATTTCCTTCTTCTCAGTTAAACCGATCGTTTGCAGTAACCGTTTTCATTTTTTGGTTTCACTCTGTTTTCTCCTATAGGGATACATGTATTTGGAACTCTAAATCAAACACGTTTTTGCTAGCTCTTTGAAACTTGACACAATAAAGCAGTTTCAAGTTCTATCTCTATGGTTTGTTTGCTGTTGATGTAGCCGTAAGCAGAGAATGGCGAAAATCCCCTTTCATGGAAAGGGTTGCCAAGCATCCAAAAAACTACGAGTTGCCTGAAATCTCACCAAACAGTTTTTAACCCAATCTTGATGATTCTTTCAGGTAATGATTAGTACACCAAAACCACTTGGCTCATCAAATTTCGTTCTTTTAGGTTAAACCGTTCATTTGCAGTAACAATTTTCATTTTTAGGTTTCACTCTGTTTTCTCCCTATATGGATACACTGTATTTTGGAACACTAAATCAAACACGGTTTTTGCTAGCTCTTTGAAACTTGACACAATGAAGCAGTTTCAAGTTCTATCTCTATGGTTTGTTTGCTGTTGATGTAGCCCTAAGCAGAGACTGGCGAAAATCACTTTCATGAAAGGGGTTGCCAAGCTTTTAAAAAACTACGAGTTACCTGAAATCACAGCAAACATTTTTTCACCCAATCTTGATGATTCTTTCAGGTAATTATCAGTACACCAAAACCACTTGGCTCACCAAATTTCGTTCTTCTAGGTTAAACCGTTTGTTGCAGTAACCGTTTTCATTTTTAGGTTTCACTCTGTTTTCTCTATAGGGATACATGTATTTGGAACTCTAAATCATACACGGTTTGTGCTAGCTCTTTGAAACTTGAAACAATGAAGCAGTTTCAAGTTCTATCTGTATGGTTTGTTTGCTGTTGATGTAGCCCTAAGCAGAGACTGGCGAAAATCACTTTTCATGGAAAGGGGTTGCCAAGATTCCAAAGAACTATGAGTTGCCTGAAAATCTCAGCAAACATTTTTTCACCCAATCTTGATGATTCTTTCAGGTAATGATCAGTACACCAAAACCACTTTGCTGACCAAATTTCGTTCTTCTAGGTTAAACCGTTCGTTTTGCAGTAACCGTTTTCATTTTTAGGTTTCCCTCTGTTTTTCCTATAAGGATACATGTATTTGGAATTCTAAATCAAACACGGTTTGTGCTAGCTCTTTGAAACTTGACACAATAAAGCAGTTTCAAGTTCTAACACTATGGTTTGTTTGCTGTTGATGTAGCCCTAAGCAGAGACTGGCGAAAATCACTTTTATTTAAAGGGGTTGCCAAGCTTCCAAAAAACTACGAGTTGCCTGAAATCCCAGCAAACATTTTTCACCCAATCTTGATGATTCTTTCAGGTATTGGTCAGTACACCAAAACCACTTGGCTCATCAAATTTCGTTCTTGTAGTTTAAACCGTTCGCTTGCAGTAACCGTTTTCATTTTTAGGTTTCACTCTATTTTCTCCTATAAAAATACATGTATTTGGAACTCTAAATAAAACATGGTTTCTGCTAGCTCTTTGAAACTTGACACAATAAAGCAGTTTCAAGTTCTATCTCTATGCTTTGTTTGCTGTTGTTGTAGCCCTAAGCATAGACTGGCGAAAATCCCTTTCATGGAAAGGGTTGCCAAGCTTCCAAAGAACTACGAGTTGCCTGAAAACTCAGCAAACATTTTTTCACCCAATCTTGATGATTCTTTCAGGTAATGATCAGTACACCAAAACTACTTGTCTCACCAAATTTCGTTCCTTCTAGGTTAAAACCGTTCGTTTGCAGTAACCGTTTTCATTTTTAGGTTTCACTCTGTTTTCTACTATAGGGATACATGTATTTGGGACTCTAAATCATACACGGTTTGTGCTAGCTCTTTGAAACTTGACACAATGAAGCAGTTTCAAGTTCTATGTCTATGGTTTGTTTGCTGTTGATGTAGCCCTAAGCAGAGACTCGAGAAAATCACTTTCATATAAAGGGGTTGCCAAGCTTCCAAAAACTACGAGTTGCCTGAAATCTCAGCAAATATTTTTTCACCCAATCTTGTTGATTCTTTCAGGTAATGATCAGTACACCAAAAACCACTTTGGCACACCAAATTTCGTTCTTGTAAGTTAAACCATTCGTTGGCAGTAACCGTTTTCATTTTAGGTTCACTCTGTTTTCTCCTATAGTGATACATGTATTTGGAACTCTAAATCAAACACGGTTTGATCTAGCTATTTGAAACTTGACACAATAAAGCAGTTTCAAGTTCTATCTCTATGGTTTGTTTGCTGTTGAAGTAGCCCTAAGCAGAGACTGGCGAAAATCACTTTCATGAAAAAGGTTGCTAAGCTTCCAAAAAACTATGAGTTGCCTGAAATCTCAGCAAACATTTTTTCACCCAATCTTGATGATTATTTCAGGTAATGATCAGTACACCAAAACACTTGGGTCACCAAATTCGTTCTTCTAGTTTAACCGTTCGTTTGCAGGAACCGTTTTCATTTTTAGGTTTCACTCTGTTTTCTCCTATTTGGATACATGTATTTGGAACTCTAAATCAAACACTGTTTGTTCTAGCTCTTTGAAACTTGACACAATAAAGTAGTTTCAAGTTCTATTTCTATGGTTTGTTTGCTGTTGACGTTGCCCTAAGCAGAGACTGGCGAAAATCACTTTCATGGAAAGGGGTTGCCAAGCTTCCAAAAAACTACGAGTTTCCTGAAATCTCAGCAAACATTTTTTCACCCAATCTTGATGATTCTTTCAGGTAATGATGAGTACACCAAACCACTTGGATCACCAAATTTCGTTCTTCTAGGTTAAACCGTTCGCTTGCAGTAACCGTTTTCATTTTTAGGTTTCACTCTGTTTTCTCCTATAGAGATACATGTATTTGGAACTCTAAATCAAACACAGTTTGTGCTAGCTCTTTGAAACGTGACACAATAAAGCATTTTCATGTTCTATCTCTATGATTTGTTTGCTGTTGATGTAGCCCTAAGCAGAGACTGGCGAAAATCACTTCATGGAAATGGGGTTGCCAAGCTTCCAAAAACTACGAGATTCCTTAAACCTCAGCAAACATTTTTCACCCAGTCTTGATGATTCTTTCAGGTAATGATCAGTACACCAAAACCACTTGGCTCAAAATATTTTGTTCTTCTGGGTTAAAACCGTTCGTTGGCAGCTAACCGTTTTCATTTTTAGGTTTCACTCTGTTTCTCCTATAGGGATACATGTATTTGGAACTCTAAATCACAACACGGTTTGTGCTAGCTCTTTGAAACTTGACACAAAAGCATTTTCATGTTCTATCTCTATGATTTGTTTGCTGTTGATGTAGCCCTAAGTAGAGACTGGTGAAAATCACTTTCATGGAAAGGGGTGCCAAGCTTCCAAAAAACTACGAGATTCCTTAAATCTCAGCAAACATTTTTTCACCCAGTCTTGATGATTCTTTCAGGTAATCATCAGTACACCAAAACCACTAGGCTCACCAAATTTCGTTCTTCTAGGTTAAACCATTCGCTTGCAGTAACCGTTTTCATTTTTAGGTTTCACTCTGTTTTCTCTATAGAGATACATGTATTGGAACTCTAAATCTAACATGGTTTGTTCTAGCTCTTTGAAACTTGACACAATAAAGTAGTTTCAAGTTCTATCTCTATGGTTTGTTTTGCTGTTGATTTAGCCCTAAGCATAGACTTGCGAAAATCACTTTCATGGAAAGGGGTTGCCAAGATTCCAAAAAACTACGAGTTTCCTGAAATCTCAGCAAGTATTTTTTCACCCAATCTTGATGATTCTTTCAGGTAATGAGCAGTACACCAAACCACTTGGCTCACCAAATTTCGTTCTTTTAGGTTAAACCGTTCGTTGGCAGTAACCGTTTTCATTTTGAGGTTACACTCTGTTTTGTCCTTAGGGATACATGTATTTGGAACTCTAAATCAAACACGATTTTTGCTAGCTCTTTGAAACTTGACACAATATAGCAGTTTCAAGTTCTGTCTCTATGGTTTGTTTGCTGTTGATGTAGCCCCTAAGCAGAGACTGGCGAAAATCACTTTCATGGAAAGGGGTTGCCAAGCTTCCAAAAAACTACGAGTTGCCTGAAATCTCACCAAACATTTTTTCACCCAATCTTGATGATTCTTTCAGGTAATGATCAGGACCCCCAAACCACTTGTCTCACCAAATTTCGTTCTTCTAGGTCAAACCGTTCGTTGGCAGTAACAGTTTTCATTTTTAGGTTACATTCTGTTTTCTCCTATAGGGATACATGTATTTGGAACTCTAAATCAAACACGGTTTTTGCTAGCTCTTTGAAACTTGACACAATAAGCAGTTTCAAGTTCTGTCTCTATGGTTTGTTTGCTGCTGTTGTAGCCCTAAGCAGAGACTGGCGAAAATCACTGTCATGGAAAGGGGTTGCCAAGCTTCCAAAAAACTACGAGTTGCCTGAAATCTCAGCAAACATTTTTTCACCCAATCTTGATGATTCTTTCAGGTAATGATCAGTACACCAAAACCACTTGGCTCACCAAATTTCGTTCTTCTAGGTTTAACCGTTCGTTTGCAGTAACAGTTTTTATTTTTAGGGTTTCACTCTGTTTTCTCCTATAGGGATACATGTATTTGGAACGCTTAATCAAACACGGTTTGTGCTAGCTCTTTGAAACTTGACACAATAAAGCATTTTCATGTTCTATCTCTATGGTTTGTTTGCTGTTGATGTAGCCTAAGCAGAGACTGGCGAAAATCACTTTCATGCAAAGGGTTTGCCAAGCTATCAAAAAAATACGAGTTGCCTGAAATCTCAGCAAACATTTTTTCACCCAATCTTGATGATTCTTTCAGGTAATGATCAGTACACCAAAACCACTTGGCTCACTAAATTTCGTTCTTCTAGTTTAAACCGTTGTTTGCAGTAACCGTTTTCATTTTTAGGTTTCACTCTGTTTTCTCCTATAGCAATACATGTATTTGGAACTCTAAATCAAACCACGGTTTGTGCTAGCTTTTTGAACTTGACACAATAAAGCAGTTTCAAGTTCTATCTCTATTGTTTGTTTGCTGTTGATGTAGCCCTAAGCAGAGACTGGCGAAAATCACTTTCATGCAAAGGGGTTGCCAAGCTTCAAAAATCTACGAGTTGCCTGAAATCTCAGCCAACATTTTTTCACCCAAACTTGATGATTCTTTCAGGTAATGATAAGTAAACCAAAACCACTTGTCTCCCCAAATTTCGTTCTTCTAGGTTAAACCGTTCGTTTGCAGTAACCGTTTTCATTTTTAGGTTTCACTCTGTTTTCTCCTATATTTATACATGTATTTGGAACACTAAATCAAACACGGTTTGTGCTGGCTCTTTGAAACTTGACACAATAAAGCAGTTTCAAGGTCTATCTCTATGGTTTTTTGCTGTTGATGTAGCCCTAAGCAGAGACTAGCGAAAATCACTTTCATGGAAAGGGGTTGCCAAGCTTCCAAAAAACTACGAGTTGCCTGAAATCTCAGCAAACATTTTTTCACCCAATCTTGATGATTATTTCAGGTAATGATCAGTACACCAAAACCACTTGGCTCACCTAATTTCGTTCTTCTAGGTTAAACCGTTCGCTTGCAGTAACCCTTTTCATTTTTAGATTTCACCCTGTTTTCTCCTATAGAGATACATGTATTTGGAACTCTAAAGCAAACACGGATTGTGCTAGCTCTTTGAAACTTGACACAATAAAGCAGTTTCAAGTTCTATATCTATGATTTGTGTGCTGTTGATGTAGCCCTAAGCAGAGACTCGCAAAAATCACATTCCTGGAAAGGGGTTGCCAAGCTTCCAAAAAACTACAAGTTGCCTGAAATATCAGCAAACGTTTTTTCACCCAATCTTGATGATTCTTTCAGGTAATGATCAGTACACCAAAACCACTTGGCTCACCAAATTTCGTTTTCTTGGTTAAACCGTTCGTTTGCAGTAACCGTTTTCATTTTTAGGTTTCACTCTGTTTTTTTCCTATAGGGATACATGCATTTGGAACTCTAAATCAAACACGGTTTGTGCTAGCTCTTTGAAACTTGACACAATATAGCAGTTTCAAGTTCTATCTCTATGGTTTGTTTGCTGTTGATGTAGCCCTAAGCAGAGACTGGCGAAAATCACTTTCATGCAAAGGGTTTGCCAAGCTTCCAAAAAACTACGAGTTGCCTGAAATCTCAGCAAACATTTTTTCACCCAATCTTGATGATTCTTTCAGGTAATGATCAGTACACCAAAACCACTTGGCTCACTAAATTTCGTTCTTCTAGTTTAAACCGTTGTTTGCACTAACCATTTTCATTTTTAGGTTTCACTCTGTTTTCTCCTATAGCAATACATGTATTTGGAACTCTAAATCAAACACGGTTTGTGCTAGCTTTTTGAACTTGACACAATAAGCAGTTTCAAGTTCTATCTCTATTGTTTGTTTGCTGTTGATGTAGCCCTAAGCAGAGACTGGCGAAAATCACTTTCATGCAAAGGGGTTGCCAAGCTTCAAAAAAACTACGAGTTGCCTGAAATCTCAGCCAACATTTTTTCACCCAAACTTGATGATTCTTTCAGGTAATGATAAGTAAACCAAAACCACTTGTCTCCCCAAATTTCGTTCTTCTAGGTTAAACCGTTCGTTTGCAGTAACCGTTTTCATTTTTAGGTTTCACTCTGTTTTCTCCTATAGTTATACATATATTTGGAACACTAAATCAAACACGGTTTGTGCTGGCTCTTTGAAACTTGACACAATAAAGCAGTTTCAAGGTCTATCTCTATGGTTTTTTGCTGTTGATGTAGCCCTAAGCAGAGACTAGCGAAAATCACTTTCATGGAAAGGGGTTGCAAAGCTTCCAAAAAACTACGAATTGCCTGAAATCTCACCAAACATTTTTTCACCCAATCTTGATGATTATTTCAGGTAATGATCAGTACACCAAAACCACTTGGCTCACCTAATTTCGTTCTTCTAGGTTAAACCGTTCGCTTGCAGTAACCCTTTTCATTTTTAGGTTTCACCCTGTTTTCTCCTATAGAGATGCATGTATTTGGAACTCTAAAGCAAACACGGATTGTGCTAGCTCTTTGAAACTTGACACAATAAAGCAGTTTCAAGTTCTATATCTATGATTTGTGTGCTGTTGATGTAGCCCTAAGCAGAGACTCGCAAAAATCACATTCCTGGAAAGGGGTTGCCAAGCTTCCAAAAAACTACAAGTTGCCTGAAATATCAGCAAACGTTTTTTCACCCAATCTTGATGATTCTTTCAGGTAATGATCAGTACACCAAAACCACTTGGCTCACCAAATTTCGTTTTCTTGGTTAAACCGTTCGTTTGCAGTAACCGTTTTCATTTTTAGGTTTCACTCTGTTTTTTTCCTATAGGGATACATGCATTTGGAACTCTAAATCAAACACGGTTTGTGCTAGCTCTTTGAAACTTGACACAATAAAGCAGTTTCAAGTTCTATCTCTATGGTTTGTTTGCTGTTGATGTAGCCCTAAGCAGAGACTGGCGAAATCATTTTCATAAAAAAGGGATGCTAAGCTTCCAAAGAACTACGAGTTTCCTTAAATCTCAATAAACATTATTTCACCCAATCTTGATGATTCTTTCAGGTAATGATCAGTACACCAGAACCACTTGGCTCACTAAATTTCGTTGTTCTAGGTTAAACCGTTCGTTTGCAGTAACCTTTTTCATTTTTAGGTTTCACTCTTATTTCTCCTATAGGGATACATGTATTTGAAACTCTAATTTAAACACTGTTGGTGCTAGCTCTTTGAAACTTGACGCAATAAAGCAGTTTCAAGTTCTATCTCTATGGTTTGTGTGCTGTTGATGTAGCCCTAAGCAGAGACTGGCGAAATCACTTGCATTGAAAGTGGTTGCCAAGCTTCCAAAAAACTATGAGTTTCCTGAAATCTCAGCAAACATTTTTTCACCCAATCTTGATGATTCTTTCAGGTAATGATCAGTACACAAAAACCACTTGGCTCACCAAATTTCGTTCTTCTAGGTTAAACAGTTCGTTTGCAGTAACCGTTTTCATTTTCAGGTTTCACTCTGTTTTCTTCTACAGGGATACATGTATTTGGAACTCTAAATCAAACACGGTTTGTGCTAGCTCTTTGAAACTTGACACAATAAAGCAGTTTCAAGCTCTATCTCTATTTTTTGTTTGCTGTTGATGTGGACCTAAGCAGAGACTGGCGAAAATCACTTTCATGAAAAGGGGTTGCCAAGCTTCCAAAAAACTACGAGTTGCCTAAAATCTAAGGAAATATTTTTTCACCCAATCTTGATGATTTTTTCAGGTAATGATCAGTACACCAAAACCACTTGGCTCACCAAATTTCATTCTTCTAGGTTAAACCGTTCGTTTGCAGTAACCGTTTTCATTTTTAGGTTTCACTCTGTTTTCTCCTATAGGGATACATGTATTTGGAACTCTAAATCAAACACGGTTTGTGCTAGCTCTTTGAAACTTGACACAATAAAGCAGTTTCAAGTTCTATCTCTATGGTTTGTTTGCTGTTGATGTAGCCCTAAGCAGAGACTGGCGAAAATCACTTTCATGGAAAGGGGTTGCCAAGCTTACAAAAAACTACGAGTTGCCTGAAATCTCAGCAAACATTTTTTCACCCAATCTTGATGATTCTTTCAGGTAATGATCAGTACACAAAAACCACTTGGCTCACCAAATTTCGTTCTTCTAGGTTAAACAGTTCGTTTGCAGTAACCGTTTTCATTTTCAGGTTTCACTCTGTTTTCTTCTACAGGGATACATGTATTTGGAACTCTAAATCAAACACGGTTTGTGCTAGCTCTTTGAAACTTGACACAATAAAGCAGTTTCAAGCTCTATCTCTATTTTTTGTTTGCTGTTGATGTGGACCTAAGCAGAGACTGGCGAAAATCACTTTCATGAAAAGGGGTTGCCAAGCTTCCAAAAAACTACGAGTTGCCTAAAATCTAAGGAAATATTTTTTCACCCAATCTTGATGATTTTTTCAGGTAATGATCAGTACACCAAAACCACTTGGCTTACCAAATTTTGTTCTTTTAGGTTAAACCGTTCGTTTGCAGTAAAAGTTTTGATTTTTAGGTTTCAATCTGTTTTCTCCTATAGGGATACATGTATTTGGAACTCTAAATGAAACACGGTTTGTGCTAGCTCTTTGAAACTTCACACAATAAAACAGTTTCAAGTTCTATCTCTATTGTTTGTTTGCTGTTCATGTAGCCCTAAGCAGAGACTGGCGAAAATCACTTTATGGAAAGGGGTTGCCAAGCTTCCAAAAAACTACGAGTTACCTGAAATTCAGCAAACATTTTTTCACCCAATCTTGATGATTCTTTCAGGTAATGATCAGTACACCAAAACCACTTGGCTCACCAAATTTCGTTCTTCTAGGTTAAACCGTTCGTTTGCAGTAACCATTTTCATTTTTAGGTTTCAATCTGTTTTCTCCTATAGGGATACAGGTATTTGGAACTCTAAATCAAACACGGTTTGTGCTAGCTCTTTGAAACTTGACACAATAAAGCAGTTTCAAGTTCTATCTCTATTTTTTGTTTGCTGTTGATGTGGCCCTTAGCAGAGACTGGCGAAAATCACTTTCATAGAAATGGGTTGCCAAGCTTCCAAAAAACTACGAGTTGCCTAAAATCTAAGGAAACATTCTTTCACCAAATCTTGATGATTCTTTCAGGTAATGATCAGTACACCAAAACCACTTGGCTCACCAAATTTTGTTCTTCTCGTTTAAACCGTTCGTTTGCATTAACCGTTTTCATTTTTAGGTTTCACTCTGTTTTCTACTATAGGGATACATGTATTTGGAACTCTAAATCAAACACGGTTTGTGCTAGCTCTTTGAAACTTGACACAATAAAGCAGTTTCAAGTTCTATATCTATGGTTTGTTTGCTGTTGATGTTGCCCTAAGGAGAGACTAGCGAAAATCACTTTGATGGAAAGGGGTTGCCAAGCTTCCAAAAAATTACGAGTTGCCTGAAATCTCAGCAAACATTTTTTCACCCAATCTTGATGATTCTTTTAGGTAATGATCAGTACACCAAAACCACTTGGCTCACCAAATTTCGTTCTTCTAGGTTAAACCGTTCGTTTGCAGTAACCGTTTTCATTTTTAGGTTTCACTCTGTTTTCCCTATAGGGATACATGTATTTGGAACTCTAAATCAACCACGGTTTGTGCTAGCTTTTTAAAACTTGACATAATAAAGCAGTTTCGAGTTCTATCTCTATGGTTTGTTTGCTGTTGATGTAGCCCTAAGCAGAGACAGGCGAAAATCACTTTCATAAAAAGGGGATGCTAAGCTTCCAAAGAACTACGAGTTTCCTGAAATCTCAATAAACATTTCTTCACCCAATCTTGATGATTCTTTCAGGTAATGATCAGTACACCAAAACCACTTGGCTCACCAAATTTCGTTCTTCTAGGTTAAACCGTTCGTTTCAGTAACCGTTTTCATTTTTAGGTTTCACTCTGTTTTCTCCTATAGGGATACATGTATTTGGAACTCTAAATCAAACACGGTTTGAGCTAGCTCTTTGAAACTTGAAACAATAAAGCTGTTTCAAGTTCTATCTCTATGGTTTGTTTGCTCTTGATGTAGGCCTAAGAAGAGACTGGCGAAAATCACTTTCATGGAAACGGGTTGCCAAGCTTCCAAAAAACTAGGAGTTTCCTGAAATCTCAGCAAACATTTTTTCACCCAATCTTGATGATTCTTTCAGGTAATGATCAGTACACCAAAACCACTTGGCTCACCAAATTTTGTTCTTCTAGGTTAAACCGTTCGTTTGCAGTAACCGTTTTCATTTTTAGGTTTCAATCTGTTTTCTCCTATAGGGATACATGTATTTGGAACTCTAAATCAAACACGGTTTGTGCTAGCTCTTTGAAATTTGACACAATAAAGCAGTTTCAAGCTCTATCTCTATGGTTTGTTTGCTGTTGATGTGGCCCTAAGCAGAGACTGGCGAAAATCACTTTAATGGAAAGGGGTTGCCAAGAATCCAAAAAACTACGAGTTGCCTGAAATCTCAGCAAACATTTTTTCACCCAATCTTGATGATTATTTCAGGTAATGATCAGTACACCAAAACCATTTGGCTCACCAAATTTCGTTCTTCTAGGTTAAACCGTTCGTTTGCAGTAACCGTTTTCATTTTTAGGTTTCACTCTGTTTTCTCCTATAGGGATACATGTATTTGGAACTCTAAATCAAACATGGTTTTTGCTAGCTCTTTGAAACTTGACACAATAAAGCAGTTTCAAGTTCTATCTCTATGGTTTGCTTGCTGTTGATGTAGCCCTAGCAGAGACTGGAGAAAATCACTTTCATTTAAAGGGGATGCCAAGCTTCCAAAAAATTACGAGTTGCCTGAAATCCAAGCCAAATTTTTTTCACCCAATATTGATGATTCTTTTAGGTAATGATCAGTACACCAAAACCACTTGGCTCACCAAATTTCGTTCTTCTAGGTTAAACCGTTCGTTTGCAGTAACCGTTTTCATTTTTAGGTTTCACTCTGTTTTCCCTATAGGGATACATGTATTTGGAACTCTAAATCAAACACGGTTTGTGCTAGCTCTTTGAAACTTTACACAATATAGCAGTTTCAAGTTCTAGCTCTATGGTTTGTTTGCTGTTGATGTAGCCCTAAGCAGAGACAGGCGAAAATCACTTTCATAAAAAGGGGATGCTAAGCTTCAAAGAACTACGAGTTTCCTGAAATCTCAATAAACATTTCTTCACCCAATCTTGATGATTATTTCAGGTAATGATCAGTACACCAAAACCACTTGGCTCACCAAATTTCGTTCTTCTAGGTTAAACCGTTCGTTTGCAGTAACCGTTTTCATTTTTAGGTTTCACTCTGTTTTCTACTATAGGGATACATATATTTGGAACTCTAAATTAAACACTGTTTGTGCTCGCTCTTTGAAACTTGACACAATAAAGCAGTTTCAAGTTCTATCTCTATGGTTTGTTTGCTGTTGATGTAGGCCTAAGAAGAGACTGGCGAAAATCACTTTCATGGAAAGGGGTTGCCAAGCTTCCAAAAAACTAGGAGTTTCCTGAAATCTCAGCAAACATTTTTTCACCCAATCTTGATGATTCTTTCAGGTAATGATCAGTACACCAAAACCACTTGGCTCACCAAATTTTGTTCTTCTAGGTTAAACCGTTCGTTTGCAGTAACCGTTTTCATTTTTAGGTTTCAATCTGTTTTCTCCTATAAGGATACATGTATTTGGAACTGTAAATATAACATGGTTTGTGCTAGCTCTTTGAAACTTGACACAATAAAGCAGTTTCAAGCTCTATCTCTATGGTTTGTTTGCTTTTGATGTGGCCCTAAGCAGAGACTGACGAAAATCACTTAAATAGAAAGGGGTTGCCAAGCTTCCAAAAAACTACGAGTTGCCTGAAATCTCAGCAAACATTTTTTCACCCAATCTTGATGATTATTTCAGGTAATGATCAGTACACCAAAACCATTTGGCTCACCAAATTTCGTTCTTCTAGGTTAAACCGTTCGTTTGCAGTAACCGTTTTCATTTTTAGGTTTCACTCTGTTTTCTCCTATAGGGATACATGTATTTGGAACTCTAAATCAAACACGGTTTGTGCTAGCTCTTTGAAACTTGACACAATAAAGCAGTTTCAAGTTCTATCTCTATGGTTTGCTTGCTGGTGATGTAGCCCTAGCAGAGACTGGAGAAAATCACTTTCATTTAAAAGCGATGCCAAGCTTCCAAAAAATTACGAGTTGCCTGAAATCTCAGCAAACATTTTTTCACCCAATCTTGATGATTCTTTCAGGTAATGATCAGTACACCAAAACCACTTGGCTCACCAAATTTTGTTCTTCTCGTTTAAACCGTTCGTTTGCAGTATCCGTTTTCATTTTTAGGTTTCACTCTGTTTTCTACTATAGGGATACATGTATTTGGAACTCTAAATCAAACACGGTTTGTGCTAGCTCTTTGAAACTTGACACAATAAAGCAGTTTCAAGTTCTATCTCTATGGTTTGTTTGCTGTTGATGTTGCCCTAAGGAGAGACTGGCGAAAATCACTTTTATGGAAAGGGGTTGCCAAACTTCCAAAAAATTACGAGTTGCCTGAAATCTCAGCCAAAATTTTTTCACCCAATCTTCATGATTCTTTCAGGTAATGATCAGTACACCAAAACCACTTGGCTCACCAAATTTCGTTTTCTTGGTTAAACCGTTCGTGTGCAGTAACCGTTTTAATTTTTAGGTTTCACTCTGTTTTTTCCTATAGGGATACATGCATTGGAATCTAAATCAAACACGGTTTGTGCTAGCTCTTTGAAACTTGACACAATAAAGCAGTTTCAAGTTCTATCTACATGGTTTGTTTGCTGTTGATGTAGCCCTAAGCAGAGACTGGCGAGAATCACTTTCATGGAAAGGGGTTGCCAAGCTTCCAAAAAACGTCGAGTTGCCTGAAATCTCAGCAAACATTTTTTCACCCAATCTTGATGATTCTTTTAGGTAATGATCAGTACACCAAAACCACTTGGCTCACCAAATTTCGTTCTTCTAAGTTAAACCGTTCGTTTGCAGTAACCGTTTTCATTTTTAGGTTTCACTCTGTTTTCCCTATAGGGATACATGTATTTGGAACTCTAAATCAAACACGGTTTGTGCTAGCTCTTTGAAACTTGACACAATAAAGCAGTTTCAAGTTCTATCTCTATGGTTTGTTTGCTGTTGATGTAGCCCTAAGCAGAGACAGGCGAAAATCACTTTCATAAAAAGGGGATGCTAAGCTTCCAAAGAACTATGAGTTTCCTGAAATCTCAATAAACATTTCTTCACCCAATCTTGATGATTTTTTCAGGTAATGATCAGTACACCAAAACCACTTGGCTCACCAAATTTCGTTCTTCTAGGTTAAACCGTTCGTTTGCAGTAACTGTTTTCATTTTTAGGTTTAACTCTGTTTTCTCCTATAGGGATACATGTATTTGGAACTCTAAATCAAACACGGTTTGTGCTAGCTCTTTGAAACTTGACACAATAAAGCTGTTTCAAGTTCTATCTCTATGGTTTGTTTGCTCTTGATGTAGGCCTAAGAAGAGACTGGCGAAAATCACTTTCATGGAAAGGGGTTGCCAAGCTTCCAAAAAACTAGGAGTTTCCTGAAATCTCAGCAAACATTTTTTCACCCAATCTTGATGATTCTTTCAGGTAATGATCAGTACACCAAAACCACTTGGCTCACCAAATTTTGTTCTTCTAGGTTAAACCGTTCGTTTGCAGTAACCGTTTTCATTTTTAGGTTTCAATCTGTTTTCTCCTATAGGGATACATGTATTTGGAACTCTAAA
This sequence comes from Ictidomys tridecemlineatus, assembly GCF_052094955.1. NCBI lineage: Eukaryota > Metazoa > Chordata > Mammalia > Rodentia > Sciuridae > Ictidomys > Ictidomys tridecemlineatus. The sequence goes on from NW_027521505.1 coordinate 18,489, forward strand.
TCAAACACGGTTTGTGCTAGCTCTTTGAAATTTGACACAATAAAGCAGTTTCAAGCTCTATCTCTATGGTTTGTTTGCTGTTGATGTGGCCCTAAGCAGAGACTGGCGAAAATCACTTTAATGGAAAGGGGTTGCCAAGAATCCAAAAAACTACGAGTTGCCTGAAATCTCAGCAAACATTTTTCACCCAATCTTGATGATTATTTCAGGTAATGATCATTACACCAAAACCATTTGGCTCACCAAATTTCGTTCTTCTAGGTTAAACCGTTCGTTTGCAGTAACCGTTTTCATTTTTAGGTTTCACTCTGTTTTCTCCTATAGGGATACATGTATTTGGAACTCTAAATCAAACATGGTTTTTGCTAGCTCTTTGAAACTTGACACAATAAAGCAGTTTCAAGTTCTATCTCTATGGTTTGCTTGCTGTTGATGTAGCCCTAGCAGAGACTGGAGAAAATCACTTTCATTTAAAGGGGATGCCAAGCTTCCAAAAAATTACGAGTTGCCTGAAATCCAAGCCAAATTTTTTTCACCCAATATTGATGATTCTTTTAGGTAATGATCAGTACACCAAAACCACTTGGCTCACCAAATTTCGTTCTTCTAGGTTAAACCGTTCGTTTGCAGTAACCGTTTTCATTTTTAGGTTTCACTCTGTTTTCCCTATAGGGATACATGTATTTGGAACTCTAAATCAAACACGGTTTGTGCTAGCTCTTTGAAACTTGACACAATATAGCAGTTTCAAGGTCTAGCTCTATGATTTGTTTGCTGTTGATGTAGCCCTAAGCAGAGACAGGCGAAAATCACTTTCATAAAAAGGGGATGCTAAGCTTCAAAGAACTACGAGTTTCCTGAAATCTCAATAAACATTTCTTCACCCAATCTTGATGATTCTTTCAGGTAATGATCAGTACACCAAAACCACTTGGCTCACCAAATTTCGTTTTTCTAGGTTAAACCGTTCGTTTGCAGTAACCGTTTTCATTTTTAGGTTTCACTCTTATTTCTCCTATAGGGTTACATGTATTTGGAACTCTAAATTAAACACTGTTTGTGCTAGCTCTTTGAAACTTGACACAATAAAGCAGTTTCAAGTTCTATCTCTATGGTTTGTTTACTGTTGATGTAGCCCTAAGCAGAGACTGGCGAAATCACCAGCATGGAAAGGGGTTGCCAAGCTTCCAAAAAACCATGAGTTTCCTGAAATCTCAGCAAACATTTTTTCACCCAATCTTGATGATTCTTTCAGGTAATGATCAGTACACAAAAACTACTTGGCTCACCTAATTTCGTTCTTCTAGGTTAAACTGTTCGTTTGCAGTAACCGTTTTCATTTTCAGGTTTCAATCTGTTTTCTGCTACAGGGATACATGAATTTGGAACTCTAAAGCAAACACGGTTTGTGCTAGCTCTTTGAAACTTGACACAATAAAGCAGTTTCAAGCTCTATCTCTATGGTTTGTTTGCTGTTGATGTGGCCCTAAGCAGAGACTGGCGAAAATAACTTTCATGGAAAGGGGTTTCCAAGCTTCCAAAAAACTACGAGTTGCCTAAAATCTAAGGAAACATTTTTTCACCCAATCTTGATGATTCTTTCTGGTAATGATCAGTACACCAAAACCACTTGGCTCACCAAATTTCGTTCTTCTAGGTTAAACCGTTCGTATGCAGTAACCGTTTTCATTTTTAGGTTTAACTCTGTTTTCTCCTATAGGGATACATGTATTTGGAACTCTAAATCAAACACGGTTTGTGCTAGCTCTTTGAAACTTGACACAATAAAGCTGTTTCAAGTTCTATCTCTATGGTTTGTTTGCTGTTGATGTAGGCCTAAGAAGAGACTGGCGAAAATCACTTTCATTGAAAGGGGTTGCCAAGCTTCCAAAAAACTAGGAGTTTCCTGAAATCTCAGCAAACATTTTTTTCACCCAATCTTGATGATTCTTTAGGTAATGATCAGTACACCAAAACAACTTGGCTCACCAAATTTTGTTCTTCTAGGTTAAACCGTTCGTTTGCAGTAACCGTTTTCATTTTTAGGTTTCACTCTGTTTTCTCCTATAGGGATACATGTATTTGGAACTCTAAATCAAACACGGTTTGTGCTAGCTCTTTGAAACTTGAAACAATAAAGCAGTTTCACGTTCTATCTCTATGGTTTGTTTGCTGTTGATGTAGCCCTAAGCAGAGATTGGCGAAAATAACTTTCATGGAAAGGGGTTGCCAAGCTTCCAAAAAACTATTAGTTGCCTGAAATCTCAGCAAACATTTTTTTCACCCAATCTTGATGATTCTTTCAGGTAATGATCAGTACACCAAAACCACTTGGCTCACCAAATTTCGTTCTTCTAGGTTAAACCGTTCCTTTGCAGTAACCATTTTCATTTTTAGGTTTCACTCTGATTTCTCCTATAGGGATACATGTATTTGGAACTCTAAATAAAACACGGTTTGTGCTACCTCTTTGAAACTTGACACAATAAAGCAGTTTCAAGTTCAATCTCTATGGTTTGTTTGATTTTGATGTAGCCCTAAGCAGAGACTGGCGAAAATCACTTTCATGGAAAGGGGTTGCCAAGTTTCCAAAAAACTAGGAGTTGCCTGAAATCTCAGCAAACATTTTTTCACCCAATCTTGATGATTCTTTCAGGTAATGATCAGTACACCAAAACCACTTGGCTCACCAAATTTCGTTCTTCTAGGTTAAACCGTTCGTTTGCAGTAACCATTTTCATTTTTAGGTTTCACTCTGTTTTCTCCTATAGGGATACATGTATTTGGAACTCTAAATCAAACACGGTTTGTGCTAGCTCTTTGAAACTTGACACAATAAAGCAGTTTCAATTTCTATCTCTATGGTTTTGTTTGCTGTTGATGTTGCCCTGAGCAGAGACTTGCGAAAATCACTTTCATTTAAGGGGATGCCAAGCTTCCAGAAAATTACGAGTTGCCTGAAATCTCAGCAAACATTTTTTCACCCAATCTTGATGATTCTTTAAGGTAATGATCAGTAAACCAAAACCACTTGGCTCACCAAATTTCGTTCTTCTAGGTTAAACCGTTTGTTTGCAGTAACCGTTTTCATTTTTAGGTTTCACTCTGTTTTCTCCTATAGGGATACATGTATTTGGAACTCTAAATCAAACACGGTTTGTGCTAGCTCTTTGAAACTTGACACAATAAAGCAGTTTCAAGTTCTATGTCTATGGTTTGTTTGCTGTTGATGTAGCCCTAAGCAGAGAGTTGCGAAAATCACTTTCATGGAAAGGGGTTGCCAAGCTTCCAAAAAACTATTAGTTGCCTGAAATCTCAGCAAACATTTTTTTCACCCAATCTTGATGATTCTTTCAGGTAATGATCAGTACACCAAAACCACTTGGCTCACCAAATTTCGTTCTTCTAGGTTAAACCGTTCGTTTGCAGTAACCATTTTCATTTTTAGGTTTCACTCTGATTTCTCCTATAGGGATACATGTATTTGGAACTCTAAATCAAATACGGTTTGTGCTAGCTCTTTGAAAGTTGACACAATAAAGCAGTTTCAAGTTCAATCTCTATGGTTTGTTTGATTTTGATGTAGCCCTAAGCAGAGACTGGCGAAAATCTCTTTCATGGAAAGGGGTTGCCAAGTTTCCAAAAAACTAGGAGTTGCCTGAAATCTCAGCAAATATTTTTTCACCCAATCTTGATGATTCTTTCAGGTAATGATCAGTACACAAAAACCACTTGGCTCCCCTAATTTCGTTCTTCTAGGTTAAACCGTTCGTTTGCAGTAACCGTTTTGATTTTTAGGTTTTACTCTGTTTTCTCCTATAGAGATACATGTGTTTGGAACTCTAAATGAAACACGATTTGTGCTACCTCTTTGAAACTTGACACAATAAAGCAGTTTCAAGTTCTATCTCTATGGTTTTGTTTGCTGTTGATGTAGCCCTAAGCAGAGACTTGCGAAAATCACTTTCATTTAAGGGGATGCCAAGCTTCCAGAAAATTATGAGTTGCCTGAAATCTCAGCAAACATTTTTTTTCACCCAATCTTGATGATTCTTTCAGGTAATGATCTTTACACCAAAACCACTTGGCTCACCAAATTTCGTTCTTCTAGGTTAAACCATTTGTTTGCAGTAACCGTTTTCATTTTTAGGTTTCACTCTGTTTTCTCCTATAGGGATACATGTATTTGGAACTCTAAATCAAACACGGTTTGTGCTAGCTCTTTGAAACTTGACACAATAAAGCAGTTTCAAGTTCTATCTCTATGGTTTGTTTGCTGTTGATGTAGCCCTAAGCAGAGAGTGGTGAAAATCACTTTCATGGAAAGGGGTTGCCAAGCTTCCAAAAAACTATTAGTTGCCTGAAATCTCAGCAAACATTTTTTTCACCCAATCTTGATGATTCTTTCAGGTAATGATCAGCACACCAAAACCACTTGGCTCACCAAATTTCGTTCTTCTAGGTTAAACCGTTCGTTTGCAGTAACCATTTCATTTTTAGGATTCACTCTGATATCTCCTATAGGGATACATGTATTTGGAACTCTAAATCAAACACGGTTTGTGCTAGGTCTTTGAAACTTGACACAATAAAGCAGTTTCAAGTTCAATCTCTATGGTTTGTTTGATTTTGATGTAGCACTAAGCAGAGACTGGCGAAAATCACTTTCATGGAAAGGGGTTGCCAAGTTTCCAAAAAACTAGGAGTTGCCTGAAATCTCAGCAAATATTTTTTCACCCAATCTTGATGATTCTTTCAGGTAACGATCAGTACACCAAAACCACTTGGCTCACCAAATTTCGTTCTTCTAGGTTAAACCATTCGTTTGCAGTAACCGTTTTCATTTTTAGGCTTCACTCTGATTTCTCCTATAGAAATACAAGTATTTGGAACTCTAAATCAAACACGGTTTGTGCTAGCTCTTTGAAACTTGACACAATAAAGCAGTTTCAAGTTCAATCTCTATGGTTTGTTTGATTTTCATGTAGCCCTAAGCAGAGACTTGCGAAACTCACTTTCATGGAAAGGGGATGCCAAGTTTCAAAAAAACTAGGAGTTGCCTGAAATCTCAGCAAATATTTTTTCACCCAATCTTGATGATTCTTTCAGGTAATGATCAGTACACCAAAACCACTTGGCTCACCAAATTTCGTTCTTCTAGGTTAAACCGTTCGTTTGCAGTAACCGTTTTGATTTTTAGGTTTTACTCTGTTTTCTCCTATAGAGATACATGTATTTGGAACTCTAAATGAAACACGATTTGTGCTACCTCTTTGAAACTTGACACAATAAAGCAGTTTCAAGTTCTATCTCTATGGTTTGTTTGCTGTTGATGTAGCCCTAAGCAGACACTTGCGAATATCACTTTCATTTAAGGGGATGCCAAGCTTCCAGAAAATTACGAGTTGCCTGAAATCTCAGCAACCATTTTTTTCACCCAATCTTGATGATTCTTTCAGGTAATGATCAGTACACCAAATCCACTTGGCTCACCAAATTTCGTTCTTCTAGGTTAAACCATTTGTTTGCAGTAACCGTTTTCATTTTTAGGTTTCACTCTGTTTTCTCCTATAGGGATACATGTATTTGGAACTCTAAATCAAACACGGTTTGTGCTAGCTCTTTGAAACTTGACACAATAAAGCAGTTTCAAGTTCTATCTCTATGGTTTGTTTGCTGTTGATGTAGCCCTAAGCAGAGAGTGGCGAAAATCACTTTCATGGAAAGGGGTTTCCAAGCTTCCAAAAAACTATTAGTTGCCTGAAACCTCAGCAAACATTTTTTCACCCAATCTTGATGATTCTTTCAGGTAATGATCAGTACACCAAAACCACTTGGCTCACCAAATTTCATTCTTCTAGGTTAAACCGTTCGTTTGCAGTAACCGTTTTCATTTTTAGGTTTCACTCTGATTTCTCCTATAGGGATACATGTATTTGGAACTCTAAATCAAACACGGTGTGTGCTAGCTCTTTGAAACTTGACACAATAAAGCAGTTTCAAGTTCTATCTCTATGGTTTGTTTGCTGTTGATGTAGCCCTAAGCAGAGAGTGGCGAAAATCACTTTCATGGAAAGGGGTTGCCAAGCTTCCAAAAAACTACGAGTTGCCTGAAATCTCAGTAAACATTTTTTCACCCAATTTTGATGATTCTTTCAGGTAATGATCAGTACACCAAAATCACTTGACTCATCAAATTTCGTTCTTCTAGGTTAAACCGTTCGTTTGCAGTAACCGTTTTCATTTTTTAGGTTTCAATCTGTTTTCTCCTATAGGGATACATGTATTTGGAACTCTAAATCAACACGGTTTTTGCCAGCTCTTTGAAAACTTGTCACAATAAAGCAGTTTCAAGTTCTATCTCTATGGTTTGTTTGCTGTTGATGTAGCCCTAAGCAGAGACTGGCGAAAATTCCTTTCATGGAAAGGGGTTGCCAAGCTTCCAAAAAACTACGAGTTACCTGAAATCTCAGCAAACATTTTTTCACCCAATCTTGATGATTCTTTCAGGTAATGATCAGTACACCAAAACCACTTCGCTCACCAAATTTTGTTCTTCTAGGTTAAACGTTCGTTTGCAGTAACCGCTTTGATTTTTAGGTTTCACTCTGTTTTCTCCTATAGAGATACATGTATTTGGAACTCTAAATAAAACTCGGTTTGTGCTAGCTCTTTGAAACTTGACACAATAAAGCAGTTTCAAGTTCTATTTGTATGATTTGTTTGCTGTTCATGTAGCCCTAAGCAGAGACTGGCTAAAATCACATTCATGGAAAGGGTTGCCAAGCTTTCAAAAAATGAGTTGCCTGAAATCTCAGCAAATATTTTTTTACCCAATCTTGATGATTCTTTCAGGTAATGATCAGGACACCAAAACCATTTGGCTCACCAAATTTCGTTCTACTAGGTTAAACCTTTCGTTTGCAGTAACCGTTTTCATTTTTAGGTTTCACTCTGATTTCTCCTATAGGGATACATGTATTTGGAACTCTAAATCAAACACGGTTTGTGCTAGCTCTTTGAAACTTGACACAATAAAGCAGTTTCAAGTTCTATCTCTATGGTTTGTTTGCTGTTGATGTAGCCCTAAGCAGAGACTGGCGAAAATCACTTTCGTATAAAGGAAATGCCAAGCTTCCAAAAAATTATGAGTTGCCTTGAAATCTCAGCAAACATTTTTCACCCAATCCTGATGATTCTTTCAGGTAATGATCAGTACACCCAAACCACTTGGCTCACCAAATTTCGTTTCTCTAGGTTAAACCGTTCGTTTGCAGTAACCGTTTTCATTTTTAGGTTTCACTCTGTTTTCTCCTATAGGGATACATGTATATGGAACTCTAAATCAAACATGGTTTGTGCTAGCTCTTTGAAATTTGACAGAAATAAAGCAGTTTCAAGTTCTATTTCTATGGTTTGTTTGCTGTTGATGTAGCCCTAAGCAGAGACTGGCGAAAATCATTTTCATGGAAAGTGGTTGCCAAGCTTCCAAAAAACTACGAGTTGCCTGAAATCTCAGCAAACATTTTTTCACCCAATCTTGATGATTCTTTCAGGTAATGATCAGTACACCAAAAACCACTGGCTCACCAAATTTCGTTCTTCTAGGTTAAACCGTTCGTTTGCAGTAACCATTTTCATTTTTAGGTTTCACTCTGATTTCTCCTATAGGGATACATGTATTTGGAACTCTAAATCAAACACGGTTTGTGCTAGCTCTTTGAAACTTGACACAATAAAGCAGTTTCAAGTTCAATCTCTATGGTTTGTTTGATTTTGATGTAGCCCTAAGCAGAGACTGGCGAAAATCTCTTTCATGGAAAGGGGTTGCCAAGTTTCCAAAAAACTAAAATGTTGCCTGAAATCTCAGCAAATATTTTTTCACCCAATCTTGATGATTCTTTCAGGTAATGATCAGTACACAAAAACCACTTGGCTCCCCAAATTTCGTTCTTCTAGGTTAAACCGTTCGTTTGCAGTAACCGTTTTGATTTTTAGGTTTTACTCTGTTTTTCTCCTATAGAGATACATGTATTTGGAACTCTAAATGAAACACGGTTTCTGCTAGCTCTTTGAAACTTGACACAAAAAAGCAGTTTCAAGTTCTATCTCTATGGTTTTGTTTGCTGTTGATGTAGCCCTAAGCAGAGACTTGCGAAAATCACTTTCATTTAAGGGGATGCCAAGCTTCCAGAAAATTACGAGTTGCCTGAAATCTCAGCAAACATTTTTTCACCCAATCTTGATGATTCTTTCAGGTAATGATCAGTACACCAAAACCACTTGGCTCACCAAATTTTGTTCTTCTAGGTTAAACCGTTTGTTTGCAGTAACCGTTTTCATTTTTAGGTTTCACTCTGTTTTCTCCTATAGGGATACATGTATTTGGAACTCTAAATCAAACACGGTTTGTGCTAGCTCTTTGAAACTTGACACAATAAAGCAGTTTCAAGTTCTATCTCTATGGTTTGTTTGCTGTTGATGTAGCCCTAAGCAGAGAGTGGCGAAAATCACTTTCATGGAAAGGGGTTGCCAAGCTTCCAAAAAATTATTAGTTGCCTGAAATCTCAGCAAATATTTTTTTCACCCAATCTTGATGATTCTTTCAGGTAATGATCAGTACACCAAAACCACTTGGCTCACCAAATTTTCGTTCTTTTAGGTTAAACCGTTCGTTTTCAGTAACCATTTCATTTTTAGGATTCACTCTGATATCTCCTATAGGGATACATGTATTTGGAACTCTAAATCAAACACGGTTTGTGCTAGCTCTTTGAAACTTGAAACAATAAAGCAGTTTCAAGTTCAATCTCTATGGTTTGTTTGATTTTGATGTAGCACTAAGCAGAGACTGGCGAAAATCACTTTCATGGAAAGGGGTTGCCAAGTTTCCAAAAAACTAGGAGTTGCCTGAAATCTCAGCAAATATTTTTTCACCCAATCTTGATGATTCTTTCAGGTAATAATCAGTACACCAAAACAACTTGGCTCACCAAATTTCGTTCTTCTAGGTTAAACCGTTCGTTTGCAGTAACCGTTTTCATTTTTAGGTTTCACTCTGATTTCTCCTATAGAAATACAAGTATTTGAAACTCTAAATCAAACACGGTTTGTGCTAGCTCTTTGAAACTTGACACAATAAAGCAGTTTCAAGATCAATCTCTATGGTTTGTTTTATTTTCATGTAGCCCTAAGCAGAGACTTGCGAAACTCACTTTCATTGAAAGGGGATGCCAAGTTTCCAAAAACTAGGAGTTTGCCTGAAATCTCAGCAAATATTTTTTCACCCAATCTTGATGATTCTTCAGGTAATGATCAGTACACCAAAACCACTTGGCTCACCAAATTTCGTTCTTCTAGGTTAAACCGTTCGTTAGCAGTAACCGTTTTGATTTTTAGGTTTTACTCTGTTTTCTCCTATAGAGATACATGTATTTGGAACTCTAAATGAAACACGATTTGTGCTACCTCTTTGAAACTTGACACAATAAAGCAGTTTCAAGTTCTATCTCTATGGTTTGTTTGCTGTTGATGTAGCCCTAAGCAGACACTTGCGAATATCACTTTCATTTAAGGGGATGCCAAGCTTCCAGAAAATTACGAGTTGCCTGAAATCTCAGCAACCATTTTTAACCCAATCTTGATGATTCTTTCAGGTAATGATCAGTACACCAAATCCACTTGGCTCACCAAATTTCGTTCTTCTAGGTTAAACCGTTTGTTTGCAGTAACCGTTTTCATTTTTAGGTTTCACTCTGTTTTCTCCTATAGGGATACATGTATTTGGAACTCTAAATCAAACACGGTTTGTGCTAGCTCTTTGAAACTTGACACAATAAAGCAGTTTCAAGTTCTATCTCTATGGTTTGTTTGCTGTTGATGTAGCCCTAAGCAGAGAGTGGCGAAAATCACTTTCATGGAAAGGGGTTTCCAAGCTTCCAAAAAACTATTAGTTGCCTGAAACCTCAGCAAACATTTTTTCACCCAATCTTGATGATTCTTTCAGGTAATGATCAGTACACCAAAACCACTTGGCTCACCAAATTTTATTCTTCTAGGTTAAACCGTTCGTTGCAGTAACCGTTTTCATTTTTAGGTTTCACTCTGATTTCTCCTATAGGGATACATGTATTTGGAACTCTAAATCAAACACGGTTTGTGCTAGCTCTTTGAAACTTGACACAATAAAGCAGTTTCAAGTTCTATCTCTATGGTTTGTTTGCTGTTGATTGTAGCCCTAAGCAGAGAGTGGCGAAAATCACTTTCATGGAAAGGGGTTGCCAAGCTTCCAAAAAACTACGAGTTGCCTGAAATCTCAGCAAACATTTTTTCACCCAATTTTGATGATTCTTTCAGGTAATGATCAGTACACCCAAACCACTTGGCTCACCAAATTTCGTTTCTCTAGGTTAAACCGTTCGTTTGCAGTAACCGTTTTCATTTTTAGGTTTCACTCTGTTTTCTCCTATAGGGATACATGTATATGGAACTCTAAATCAAACATGGTTTGTGCTAGCTCTTTGAAATTTGACAGAATAAAGCAGTTTCAAGTTCTATTTCTATGGTTTGTTTGTTGTTGATGTAGCCCTAAGCAGAGACTGGCGAAAATCACTTCATGGAAAGTGGTTGCCAAGCTTCAAAAAACTACAAGTTGCCTGAAATCTCAGCAAACATTTTTTCACCCAATCTTGATGATTCTTCAGGTAATGATCAGTACACCAAAACCACTTGGCTCACCAAATTTCGTTCTTCTATGTTAAACCCTTCGTTTGCAGTAACCGTTTTCATTTTTAGGTTTCACTCTGTTTTCTCCTATTGGGATACATGTATTTGGAACTCTAAATGAAACACGGTTTGCTAGCTCTTTGAAACTTGACACAATAAAGCAGTTTCAAGTTCTGTCTCTATGGTTGTTTTGCTGTTGATGTAGCCCTAACCAGAGGACTGGCGAAAATCTCTTTAACGCAAAGGGTTTTCCAAAGCTTCCAAAAAACAACGAGTTGCCTTGAAATCTCAGCAAAACATTTTTTCACCCAATCTTGATGATTCTTTCAGGTAATGATCAGTACACCAAAACCACTAGGCTCACCATATTTCGTTCTTCTAGGTTAAACTGTTCGTTTCCAATAACCGTTTTCATTTTTAGGTTTCACTCTGTTTTCTCCTCTAGGGATACATGTATTTGGAACTCTAAATCAAACACGGTTTGTGCTAGATCTTTGAAACTTGACACAATAAAGCAGTTTCAAGTTCTATCACTACGGTTTGTTTGCTGTTGATGTAGCCCTAAGCAGAGACTGGCGAAAATCACTTTCATGGAAAGGGGTTGCCAAGCTTCCAAAAAACTACGAGTTGCCTGAAATCTCAACAAACATTTTTTCACCCAATCTTGATGATTCTTTCATGTAATGATCAGTACACCAAAACCACTTGGCTTAGCAAATTTCATTCTTCTAGGTAAAACCGTTCCTTTGCAGTAACCATTTTTATTTTCAGGTTTCACTCTTTGTTCTCCTATAGGGATACATGTATTTGGAAACTCTAAATCAAACATGGTTTGTGCTAGCTCTTTGAAACTTGACACAATAAAGCAGTTTCAAGTTCTATCTCTAAGGTTTGTTTGCTGTTTATGTTGCCCTAAGCAGAGACTCGCGAAAATCACTTTCATTTAAAGGGGATGCCAAGCTTCCAAAAAATTACGAGTTGCCTGAAATCTAAGCAAACATTTTTTCACCCAATCTTGATGATTCTTTCAGGTAATGATCAGTACTTTAAAAACCACTTGGCTCACCAAATTTCGTTCTTCTAGGTTAAACGTTCTTTTGCAGTAACCGTTTTCATTTTTAGGTTTCACGCTGTTTTCTCCTATAGGGATACATGTATTTGGAACTCTAAATCAAACACGGTTTGTGCTACCTCTTTGAAACTTGACACAATAAAGCAGTTTCAAGTTCTTTCTCTATGGTTTTGTTTGCTGTTTATGTAGCCCTAAGAAGATACTGGCGAAATCACTTTCATGGAAAGGGGTTGTCAAGCTTCCAAAAAAACTACGAGTTGTCTGAAATCTCAGCAAACATTTTTTCACCTAATTTTGGATGATTCATTCAGGTAATGATCAGTACACCAAAACCACTTGGCTCACCAAATTTCGTTCTTCTAGGTTAAACCGTTCATTTGTAATAACCGTTTTCATTTTTAGGTTTAACTCTATTTTCTTCTATAGGGATACATGTATTTGGAACTCTAAATCAAACACGGCTTGTGGAAGCTCTTTGAAACTGACACAATAAAGCAGTTTCAAGTTCTATCTTTATTGTTTGTTTGCTGTTGATGTTGCCCTAAGAAGAGACTGGCAAAATCACTTGCATTTAAAGGAGATGCCAAGCTTCCAAAAAATTACTAGTTGCCTGAAATCTCAGCAATATTTTTCGCCCAATCTTGATGATTCTTTCAGGTAATGATAAGTACACCAAAATCACGTGGCTCTCCAAATTTCGTTCTTCTAGGTAAAACCGTTCTTTTGCAGTAACCCTTTTCATTTTTTGGTTTCACTCTGTTTTCTCCTATAGGGATGCATGTATTTGGAACTCTTAATCAAAATCGGTTGAGGTAGCTCTTTGAAAATCTGACACTAAAGCAGTTTCAAGTTCTATCTCTATGATTTGTTTGCTGTTTATGTTGCCCTAAGCAGAGTCTGGCGAAAATCACTTTAATGTAAAGGGTATGCCAAGCTTCCAAAAAATTACGAGTTGCCTGAAATCTCAGCAAATATATTTTCACCCAATCTTGATGATTCTTTCAGGTAATGATCAGTACACCAAAACCACTTGGCTCACCAAATTTCGTATTTCTAGGTTAAACCGTTCGTTTTCAGGAACCGTTTTCATTTTTAGGTTTCACTCTGTTTTCCCTATAGGGAACATGTATTTGGAACTCTAAATCAAACAAGGTTTGTGCTAGCTCTTTGAAACTTGACACAATAAAGCAGTTTGAAGTTCTATCTCTATGGTTTGGTTGCTGTTGATGTAGCCCTAACCAGAGACTGGCGAAAACCACTTTCATGGAAAGGGGTTGCCAAGCTTCCAAAAAACTACGAGTTGCCTGAAATCTCAACAAACATTTTTCACCCAATCTTGATGATTCTTTCATGTAATGATCAGTACACCAAAACCACTTGGCTTACCAAATTTCATTCTTCTAGGTAAAACCGTTCGTTTGCAGTAACCTTTTTTATTTTCAGGTTTCACTCTTTGTTCTCCTATAGGGATACAGTATTTGGAACTCTAAATCAAACACGCTTGTGGAAGCTCTTGAAACTTGACACAATAAAGCAGTTTCAAGTTCTATCTTTATTGTTTTGTTTGCTGTTGATGTTGCCCTAAGAAGAGACTGGCAAAAATCACTTGCATTTAAAGGAGATTCCAAGCTTCCAAAAAATTACTAGTTGCCTGAAATCTCAGCAAATATTTTTTCGCCCAATCTTGATGATTCTTTCAGGTAATGATAAGTACACCAAAATCACGTGGCTCTCCAAATTTCGTCTTCTAGGTAAAACCGTTCTTTTGCAGTAACCCTTTCATTTTTAGGTTTCACTCTGTTTTCTCCTATAGGGATGCATGTATTTGGAACTCTTAATCAAAATCGGTTTGAGGTAGCTCTTTGAAACTTGACACAATAAAGCAGTTTCAAGTTCTTTCTCTATGGTTTGTTTGCTGTTAATGTAGCCCTAAGCAGAGACTGGGGAAAAATCACTTTCATGGAAAGTGGTTGCCAAGCTTCCAAAAAAACTACGAGTTGCCTGAAATCTCAGCAAACATTTTTTCACCCAATCTTGATGATTCTTTCAGGTAATGCTCAGTACACAAAACCACTTGGCTCACCGAATTTCGTTCTTCTAGGTTAAACCGTTCGTTTGCAGTAACCGTTTTCATTTTTAGGTTTCACTCTGTTTTCTCCTCTAGGGATACATGTATTTGGAACTCTAAATCAAACACGGTTTGTGCTAGCTCTTTGAAACTTGACACAATAAAGCAGTTTCAAGCTCTATCACTATGGTTGTTTGCTGTTGATGTAGCACTAAGCAGAAACTGGCGAAAATCACTCTCATGGAAAGGGGTTGCCAAGCTTCCAAAAAACTATGAGTTGCTTGAAATCTCAGCAAACATTTTTTCACCCAATCTTGATGATTCTTTCATGTAATGATCAGTACACCAAAACCACTTGGCTTACCAAATTTCATTCTTCTAGGTAAAACCGTTCGTTTGCAGTAACCTTTTTTATTTTCAGGTTTCACTCTTTGTTCTCCTATAGGGATACATGTATTTGGAACTCTAAATCAAACAGGGTTTGTGGCTAGCTTTTTGAAACTTGACACAATAAAGCAGTTCAAGTTCTATCTCTACGGTTTGTTTGCTGTTTATGTTGCCCTAAGCAGAGACTCGCGAAAATCACTTTCATTTAAGGGGGATGCCAAGCTTCCAAAAAATTACGAGTTTCCTGAAATCTAAGCAAACATTTTTCACCCAATCTTGATGATTCTTTCAGGTAATGATCAGTACTTAAAAACCACTTGGCTCACCAAATTTCGTATTTCTAGGTTAAACCGTTCGTTTTCAGGAACCGTTTTCATTTTTAGGTTTCACTCTGTTTTCTCCTATAGGGATACATGTATTTGGAACTCTAAATCAAACACGGTTTGTGCTACCTCTTTGAAACTTGACACATAAAGCAGTTTCAAGTTCTTTCTCTATGGTTTGTTTGCTGTTTATGTAGCCCTAAGAAGATACTGGCGAAAATCACTTTCATGGAAAGGGGTTGTCAAGCTTCCAAAAAACTACGAGTTGCCTGAAATCTCAGCAAACATTTTTTCACCCAATCTTGATGATTCTTTCAGGTAATGATCAGTACACAAAAACCACTGGCTCACCGAATTTCGTTCTTCTAGGTTAAACGTTCATTTGCCGTAACCGGTTTCATTTTTAGGTTTCACTCTGTTTTTTCCTAGAGGGATACATGTATTTGGAACTCTAAATCAAACACGGTTTGTGCTAGCTCTTTGAAACTTTGACACAATAAAGCAGTTTCAAGCTCTATTTCTATGGTTTGTTTGCTGTTGATGTAGCCCTAAGCAGAGACTGGCGAAATCACTCTCATGGAAAGGGTTGCCAAGCTTCCAAAAACTATGAGTTGCTTGAAATCTCAGCAAACATTTTTTCACCCAATCTTGATGATTCTTTCAGGTAATGATCAGTACACCAAAACCACTTGGCTCACCAAATTTCGTTCTTCTAGGTTAAACCGTTCGTTTGCAGTAACCGTTTTCATTTTCAGGTTTCACCTCTTTGTTCTCCTATAGGGATACATGTATTTGGAACTCTAAATCAAACAGGGTTTCTGATAGCTCTTTGAAACTTGACACAATAAAGCAGTTTCAAGTTTATCTCTATGGTTTGTTTGCTGTTTATGTTGCCCTAAGCAGAGTCTGGCGAAAATCACTTTCATTTAAAGGGGATGCCAAGCTTCCAAAAAATTACGAGTTGCCTGAAATCTAAGCAAACATTTTTTCACCCATCTGATGATTCTTTCAGGTAATGATCAGTACACCAAAACCACTTGGCTCACCAAATTTCGTATTTCTAGGTTAAACCGTTCGTTTTCAGGAACCGTTTTCATTTTTAGGTTTCACTCTGTTTTCCCCTATAGGGAACATGTATTTGGAACTCTAAATCAAACAAGGTTTGTGCTAGCTCTTTGAAACTTGACACAATAAAGCAGTTTCAATTTCTATCTCTATGGTTTGGTTGCTGTTGATGTAGCCCTAACCAGAGACTGGCGAAAATCACTTTCATGGAAAGGGGTTGCCAAGCTTCCAAAAAACTACGAGTTGTCTGAAATCTCAGCAAGCATTTTTTCACCTAATTTTGATGATTCTTTCAGGTAAGATCAGTACACCAAAACCACTTGGCTCACCAAATTTCGTTCTTCTAGTTTAAACCGTTCATTTGTAGAAACCGTTTTCATTTTTAGGTTTAACTCTATTTTCTTCTATAGGGATACATGTATTTGGAACTCTAAATCAAACACGGCTTGTGGAAGCTCTTTGAAACTTGACACAATAAAGCAGTTTCAAGTTCTATCTTTATTGTTTGTTTGCTGTTGATGTTGCCCTAAGAAGAGACTGGCAAAAATCACTTGCATTTAAAGGAGATGCCAAGCTTCAAAAAATTACTAGTTGCCTGAAATCTCAGCAAATATTTTTTCTCCAAATCTTGATGTTTCTTTCAGGTAATGATCAGTACACCAAAACCACTTGGCTCACCAAATTTCGTTCTTCTAGGTTAAACCGTTCGTTTGCAGTAACCGTTTTCATTTTCAGGTTTCACTCTTTGTTCTCCTATAGGGATACATGTATTTGGAACTCTAAATCAAACAGGGTTTCTGATAGCTCTTTGAAACTTGACACAATAAAGCAGTTTCAAGTTCTATCTCTATGGTTTGTTTGCTGTTTATGTTGCCCTAAGCAGAGTCTGGCGAAAATCACTTTCATTTAAAGGGGATGCCAAGCTTCCAAAAAATTACGAGTTGCCCTGAAATCTAAGCAAACATTTTTTCACCCCAATCTTGATGATTCTTTCAGGTAATGATCAGTACACCAAAACCACTTGGCTCACCAAATTTCGTATTTCTAGGTTAAACCGTTCGTTTTCAGGGAACCGTTTTCATTTTTAGGTTTCACTCTGTTTCCCCTATAGGGAACATGTATTTGGAACTCTAAATCAAACAAAGGTTTGTGCTAGCTCTTTGAAACTTGACACAATAAAGCAGTTTCAAGTTCTATCTCTATGGTTTGGTTGCTGTTGATGTAGCCCTAACCAGAGACTGGCGAAAATCACTTCATGGGAAAGGGGTTGCCAAGCTTCCAAAAAACTACGAGTTGTCTGAAATCTCAGCAAGCATTTTTCACCTAATTTTGATGATTCTTTCAGGTAATGATCAGTACACCAAAACCACTTGGCTCACCAAATTTCGTTCTTCTAGTTTTAAACCGTTCATTTGTAGAAACCGTTTTTCATTTTTAGGTTTAACTCTATTTTCTTCTATAGGGATACATGTATTTGGAACTCTAAATCAAACACGGCTTGTGGAAGCTCTTTGAAACTTGACACAATAAAGCAGTTTCAAGTTCTATCTTTATTGTTTGTTTGCTGTTGATGTTGCCCTAAGAAGAGACTGGCAAAAATCACTTGCATTTAAAGAGATGCCAAGCTTCCAAAAATTACTAGTTGCCTGAAATCTCAGCAAATATTTTTTCTCCAAATCTTGATGTTTCTTTCAGGTAATGATAAGTACAACCAAAATCACGTGGCTCTCCAAATTTCGTTCTTCTAGTAAAACCGTTCTTTTGCAGTACCCTTTTCATTTTTAGGTTTCACTCTGTTTTCTCCCTATAGGGGTGCATGTATTTGAACTCTTAATCAAAATCGGTTTGAGGTAGCTCTTTGAAACCTGACACTAAAGCAGTTTCAAGTTCTATCTCTATGATTTGTTTGCTGTTAATGTAGCCCTAAGCAGAGACTGGGGAAAATCACTTTCATGGAAAGTGGTTGTCAAGCTTCCAAAAAACTACGAGTTGCCTGAAATCTCAAGCAAACATTTTTTCACCCAATCTTGATGATTCTTTCAGGTAATGCTCAGTACACCAAAACCACTTGGCTCAACAAGTTTCGTTCTTCTAGGTTAAACCGTTCGTTTGCAGTAACCGTTTTCATTTTTAGGTTTCACTCTGTTTTCTTCTATAGGGATACATGTATTTGGAACTCTAAATCAAAAACGGTTTGTGCTAGCTCTTTGAAACTTGACACAATAAAGCAGTTTCAAGTTCTATCTCTACGGTTTGTTTGCTGTTTATGTTGCCGTAAGCAGAGACTGGCGAAAATCACTTTCATTTAAAGGGGATGCCAAGCTTCCAAAAAACAACGAGTTGCCAGAAATCTCAGCAAACATTTTGTCACCCAATCTGGATGATTCTTTCAGGTAATGATCAGTACACCAAAACCACTTTGCTCACCAAATTTCGTTCTTCTAGGTTAAACCGTTCGTTTTGCAGTAACCGTTTTTATTTTTAGGTTTCACTCTGTTTTCTCCTATAGGGATACATGTATTTGGAACTCTAAATCAAACACGGTTTGTGCTAGCTCTTTGAAACTGGACACAATAAACAGTTTCAGCTCTGTCTCTATGGTTTGTTTGCTGTTGATGTAGCCCTAAGCAGAGACTGGCGAAAATCACTTTCATGGAAAGGGGTTGCCAGTCTTCCAAAAAACTATTAGTTGCCTGAAATCTCAGCAAACATTTTTTCACCCAATCTTGATGATTCTTTCAGTAATGATCAGTACTCAAAACAACTTGGCTTACAAAATTTCGTTCTTCTAGGTTACACCATTCGTTTGCAGTAACCGTTTTCATTTTTAATTTTCACTCTGTTTTTCTCCTATAGGGATACATGTACTTGGAACTCTAATCAAACAAGGTATGTGCTAGCTCTTTGAAACTTGACACAATAAAGCAGTTTCAAGTTCTATCTCTACGGTTTGTTTCTCGCTGATGAAGGCCTAAGCAAGGACTGGGGAAAATCACTTTCATGGAAAGGGGTTGCCAAGCTTCCAAAAAACTACGAGTTGCCTGAAATCTCAACAAACATTTTTTCACCCAATCTTGATGATTCTTTCAGGTAATGATCAGTACACCAAAACCACTTGGCTCACCAAATTTCGTTCTTCTACGTTAAACCGTTCGTTTGCAGTAACCGTTTTGATTTTTAGGTTTCACTCTGGTTTCTGCTACAGACATACATGTATTTGGAACTCTAAATCAAAAACGGTTTGTGCTAGCTCTTTCATACTTAACACAATAAAGCAGTTTCAAGTTCTCTTTCTATGGTTTGTTTGCTTTTGATGTAGCCCTAAGCAGAGAGTGGCGAAAATCACTTTCATGGAAAAGTGTTGCCAAGCTTCCAGAAAACTACGAGTTGCCTGAAATCTCAGAAAACATTTTTTGACCCAATCTTCATGATTCTTTCAGGTAATGATCAGTACACCACAACCACTTGGCTCACCAAATTTCGTTCTTCTAGGTTAACCGTTCGTTTGCAGTAACCGTTTTCATTTTTAGGTTTCACTCTGTTTTCTCCTATTTGAAACTCAAATTCAAACACGGTTTGTGCTAGCTCTTTGAAACTTGACACAATAAAGCAGTTTCAAGTTCTATCTCTATGGTTTGTTTTCTGTTGATGTAGCCCTAAGCAGAGACTTGCGAAAATCACTTTCATGGAAAGGGGTTGCCAAGCTTCCAAAAAACTACGAGTTGCCTGAAATCTCAGCAAACATTTTTTCACCCAATCTTGATGATTCTTTCAGGTAATGATCAGTACACCAAAACCACTTGGCTCACCAAATTTCGTTCTTCTAGGTTAAACGGTTCGTTTGCAGTAACTGTTTTCATTTTTAGGTTTCACTCTGTTTTCTCCTATACGGATACATGTATTTGGAACTCTAAATCAAACACGGTTTTTGCTAGCTCTTTGAAACTTCACACAATAAAGCAGTTTCAAGTTCTATCTCTATGGTTTGTTTGCTGTTGATGTAGCCCTAAGCAGAGACTAGCGAAAATCACTTTCATTTAAAGGGGTTGCCAAGCTTCCAAAAAACTACGAGTTGCCTGAAATCTCAGCAAACATTTTTTCACCCAATCTTGATGATTCTTTCAGGTAATGATCAGTACACCGAAACCACTTGGCTCACCAAATTTCATTCTTCTAGGTTAAACAGTTCGTTTGCAGTAACCGTTTTCATTTTTAGGTTTCACTCTGTTTTCTCCTATAGGGTTACATGTATTTGAAACTCTAAATCAAACACGGTTTGTGCTAGCTCTTTGAAACTTGACACAATAAAGCAGTTTCAAGTTCTATCTCCATGGTTTGTTTGCTGTTAATGTAGCCCTAAACAGAGACTGGCGAAAATCACTTTCATGGAAATGGGTTGCCAAGCTTCCAAAAAACTACGAGTTGCCTGAAATCTCAGCAAATATTTTTTCGCCCAATCTTGATGATTCTTTCAGGTAATGATAAGTACACCAAAATCACGTGGCTCACCAAATTTCTTTCTTCTAGGTAAAACCGTTCTTTTGCAGTAACCCTTTTCATTTTTAGGTTTCACTCTGTTTTCTCCTATAGGGATGCATGTATTTGGAACTCTTAATCAAAATCGGTTTGAGGTAGCTCTTTGAAACCTGACACTAAAGCAGTTTCAAGTTCTATCTCTATGATTTGTTTGCTGTTAATGTAGCCCTAAGCAGAGACTGGGGAAAATCACTTTCAATGAAAGGGGTTGCCAAGCTTCCAAAAAACTAGGAGTTGCCTGAAATCTCAGCAAACATTTTTTCACCCAATCTTGATGATTCTTTCAGGTAATGCTCAGTACACCAAAACCACTTGGCTCACCAAATTTCGTTCTTCTAGGTTAAACCGTTCGTTTGCAGTAACCGTTTTCATTTTTAGGTTTCACTCTGTTTTCTCCTATAGGGATACATGTATTTGGAACTCTAAATCAAACACGGTTTGTGCTAGCTCTTTGAAACTTGACACAATAAAGCAGTTTCCAGTTCTATCTCTATGGTGCGTTTGCTGTTGATGTAGCCCTAAGCAGAGACTGGCGAAAATCACTTTCATGGAAAGGGGTTGCCAAGCTTCCAAAAAACTACGAGTTGCCTGAAATCTCAGCAAACATTTTTTCACCCAAACTTGATGATTCTTTCAGGTAATGATCAGTACACCAAAACCACTTGGCTCACCAAATTTCGTTCTTCTATGTTAAACCATTCGTTTGCAGTAACCGTTTTCATTTTTAGGTTTAACTCTGTTTTCTCCTAGAGGGATACATGTATTTGGAACTCTAAATCAAACACGGTTTGTGCTAGCTCTTTGAAACTTTACACAATAAAGCAGTTTCAAGTTCTATCTCTATGGTTTGTTTGCTGTTGATGTAGCCCTAAGCAGAGACTGGCGACAATCACTTTCATGGAAAGGGGTTGCCAAGATTTCAAAAAATTACGAGTTGCTTTAAATCTCAGCCAACATTTTTTCACCCAATTTTGATGATTCTTTCAGGTAATGATCAGTATACCAAAACCACTTGGCTCACCAAATTTCGTTCTTCTAAGTTAAACCGTTCGTTTGCAGTAACCGTTTTCATTTTTAGGTTTCACTCTGTTTTCTAATATAGAGATACATGTATTTGGAACTCTAAATAAAACACGGTTTGTGCTAGCTCTTTGAAACTTGACACAATAAAGCAGTTTCCAGTTCTATCTCTATGGTTCGTTTGCTGTTGATGTAGCCCTAAGCAGAGACTGGCGAAAATCACTTTCATGGAAAGGGGTTGCCAAGCTTCCAAAAAACTACGAGTTGCCTGAAATCTCAGCCAACATTTTTTCACCCAATCTTGATGATTCTTTCAGGTAATGATCAGTACACCAAAACCACTTGTCTCACCAAATTTCGTTCTTCTAGGTTAAACCGTTCGTTTGCAGTAACCGTTTTCATTTTTAGGTTTCACTCTGTTTTCTCCAATATGGATACATGTATTTGGAACTCTAAATTAAACACGGTTTGTGCTAGCTCTTTGAAACTTGACACAATAAAGCAGTTTCAAGTTCTATCTCTATGGTTTTTTTTCTGTTTATGTAGCCCTAAGCAGATACTGGCGAAAATCACTTTTATGGAAATGGGTTGACAAGCTTCCAAAAAACTACGAGTTTCCTGAAATCTCAGCCAATATTTTTTCATCCAATCATGATGATTCTTTCAGATAATGATCTGTACAACAAAATCACTTGGCTCACCAAGTTTCGTTCTTCTAGTTTAAACAGTTCGTTTGCAGTAACCGTTTTCATTTTTAGGTTTCACTCTGTTTTCTCCTATAGGGATGCATGTATTTGGAACACTAAATCAAACACGGTTTTTGCTAGCTCTTTGAAACTTGACACAATAAAGCAGTTTTAAGTTCTATCTCTATGGTTTGTTTGCTGTTAATGTAGCCCTAAGAAGAGACTGGCGAAAATCACTTTCATGGAAAGGGTTGCCAAGCTTCCAAAAAACTACAAGTTGCCTGAAATCTCAGCAAACATTTTTTCACCCAATCTTGATGATTCTTTCAGGTAATGATCAGTACACCAAAACCACTTGGCTCACCAAATTTCGTTCTTCTAGGTTAAACCCTTCGTTTGCAGTAACCGTTTTCATTTTTAGGTTTCACTCTGTTTTCTCCTATAGGGATACATGTATTTGGAACTCTAAATCAAAAACGGTTTGTGCTAGCTCTTTCATACTTAACACAATAAAGCAGTTTCAAGTTCTCTTTCTATGGTTTGTTTGCTTTTGATGTAGCCCTAAGCAGAGAGTGGCGAAAATCACTTTCATGGAAAAGGGTTGCCAAGCTTCCAGAAAACTACGAGTTGCCTGAAATCTCAGAAAACATTTTTTGACCCAATCTTCATGATTCTTTCAGGTAATGATCAGTACACCACAACCACTTGGCTCACCAAATTTCGTTCTTCTAGGTTAAACCGTTCGTTTGCAGTAACCGTTTTCATTTTTAGGTTTCACTCTGTTTTCTCCTATTTGAAACTCTAATTCAAACACGGTTTGTGCTAGCTCTTTGAAACTTGACACAATAAAGCAGTTTCAAGTTCTATCTCTATGGTTTGTTTTCTGTTGATGTAGCCCTAAGCAGAGACTGGCGAAAATCACTTTCATGGAAAGGGGTTGCCAAGCTTCCAAAAAACTACGAGTTGCCTGAAATCTCAGCAAACATTTTTTCACCCAATCTTGATGATTCTTTCAGGTAATGATCAGTACACCAAAACCACTTGGCTCACCAAATTTTGTTCTTCTAGGTTAAACGGTTCGTTTGCAGTAACTGTTTTCATTTTTAGGTTTCACTCTGTTTTCTCCTATAGGGATACATGTATTTGGAACTCTAAATCAAACACGGTTTTTGCTAGCTCTTTGAAACTTCACACAATAAAGCAGTTTCAAGTTCTATCACTATGGTTTGTTTGCTGTTGATGTAGCCCTAAGCAGAGACTGGCGAAAATCACTTTCATTTAAAGGGGTTGCCAAGCTTCCAAAAAACTACGAGTTGCCTGAAATCTCAGCAAACATTTTTTCACCCAATCTTGATGATTCATTCAGGTAATGATCAGTACACCGAAACCACTTGGCTCACCAAATTTCGTTCTTCTAGGTTAAACCGTTCGTTTGCAGTAACCGTTTTCATTTTTAGGTTTCACTCTGTTTTCTCCTATAGGGTTACATGTATTTGAAACTCTAAATCAAACACGGTTTGTGCTAGCTCTTTGAAACTTGACACAATAAAGCAGTTTCAAGTTCTATCTCCATGGTTTGTTTGCTGTTAATGTAGCCCTAAACAGAGACTGGCGAAAATCACTTTCATGGAAATGGGTTGCCAAGCTTCCAAAAAACTACGAGTTGCCTGAAATCTCAGCAAACATTTTTTCGCCCAATCTTGATGATTCTTTCAGGTAATGATAAGTACACCAAAATCACGTGGCTCACCAAATTTCTTTCTTCTAGGTAAAACCGTTCTTTTGCAGTAACCCTTTTCATTTTTAGGTTTCACTCTGTTTTCTCCTATAGAGATGCATGTATTTGGAACTCTTAATCAAAATCGGTTTGAGTTAGCTCTTTGAAACCTGACACTAAAGCAGTTTCAAGTTCTATCTCTATGATTTGTTTGCTGTTAATGTAGCCCTAAGCAGAGACTGGGGAAAATCACTTTCAATGAAAGGGGTTGCCAAGCTTCCAAAAAACTACGAGTTGCCTGAAATCTCAGCAAACATTTTATCACCCAATCTTGATGATTCTTTCAGGTAATGCTCAGTACACCAAAACCACTTGGCTCAACAAGTTTCGTTCTTCTAGGTTAAACCGTTCGTTTGCAGTAACCGTTTTCATTTTTAGGTTTCACTCTGTTTTCTTCTATAGGGATACATGTATTTGGAACTCTAAATCAAACATGGTTTGTGCTAGCTCTTTGAAACTTGACACAATAAAGCAGTTTCAAGTTCTATCTCTATGGTTTGTTTGCTGTTTATGTTGCCGTAAGCAGAGAATGGCGAAAATCACTTTCATTTAAAGGGGATGCCAAGCTTCCAAAAAACAACGAGTTGCCTGAAATCTCAGCAAACATTTTGTTACCCAATCTTGATGATTCTTTCAGGTAATGATCAGTACACCAAAACCACTTGGCTCACCAAATTTCGTTCTTCTAGGTTAAACCGTTCGTTTGCAGTAACCGTTTTCATTTTTAGGTTTCACTCTGTTTTCTCCGATAGGGATACATGTATTTGGAAATCTAAATCAAACACGGTTTGTGCTAGCTCTTTGAAACTTGACACAGTAAAGCAGTTTAAAGTTCTATCTCTATGGTTTGTTTGCTGTTGATGTAGTCCTAAGAAGATACTGGCGAAAATCACTTTCATGGAAAGGGGTTGCCAAGCTTCCAAAAAACTACGAGTTGCCTGAAATCTCAGCAAACATTTTTTCACCCAGTCTTGATGATTCTTTCAGGTAATGATCAGTACACCAAAACCACTTGGCTCACCAAATTTCGTTCTTCTAGGTTAAACCGTTCGTGTGCAGTAACCGTTTTCATTTTTAGGTTTCACTCTGTTTTCTCCTATAGGGATACATGTATTTGGAACTCTAAATCAAACACGGTTTGTGCTAGCTCTTTGAAACTTGTCACAATAAAAAGCAGTTTCAAGTTCTATTTCTATGGTTTGTTTGCTCTTGATGTAGCCCTAAGCAGAGACTGGCGAAAATCACTTTCATGGAAAGGGGTTGCCAAGCTTCCCAAAAACTACGAGTTGCCTGAAATCTTAGCAAAATTTTTTTCACCCAATCTTGATGATTCTTTCAGTAATGATCAGTACACCAAAACCACTTGGCTCGCCAAATCTCGTTCTTCTAGGGTAAACCGTTCGTTTGCAGTAACAGTTTTCATTTTTAGGTTTCACTCTGTTTTCTCCTATAGGGATACATGTATTTGGAACTCTAAATGAAACACGGTTTGTGCTAGCTCTTTGAAACTTGACACAATAAAGCAGTTTCAAGTTCTATCTCTATGGTTTGTTTGCTGTTGATGTAGCCCAAAGAAGATACTGGCGAAAATCACTTTCATGGAAAGGGGTTGCCAAGCTTCCAAAAAACTACGAGTTGCCTGAAATCTCAGCAAACATTTTTTCACCCAATCTTGATGATTCTTTCAGGTAGTGATCAGTACACCAAAACCACTTGGCTCACCAAATTTCGTTCTTCTAGGTTAAACCGTTCGTTTGCAGTAACCGTTTTCATTTTTAGGTTTCACTCTGTTTCTCCTATAGGGATACATATATTTGGAACTCTAAATCAAACACGGTTTGTGCTATCTCTTTGAAACTTGACACAATAAAGCAGTTTAAAGTTCTGTCTCTATGGTTTGTTTGCTGTTGATGTAGTCCTAAGAAGATACTGGCGAAAATCACTTTCATGGAAAGGGGTTGCCAAACTTCCAAAAAACTACGAGTTGCCTGAAATCTCAGCAAACATTTTTTCACCCAATCTTGATGATTTTTTAAGGTAATAATCAGTACACCACAACCACTTGGCTCACCAAATTTCGTTCTTCTAGGTTAAACCATTCATTTGCAGTAACCGTTTTCATTTTTAGGTTTCACTCTGTTTTCTCCTATAGGAATACATGTATATGGAACTCTAAAACAAACACGGTTTGTGCTAGCTCTTTGAAACTTGACACAATAAAGCAGTTTCAAGTTCTTTCTCTATGGTTTGTTTGTTGTTGATTTACCCTAAGCAGAGACTGGCGAAAATCACTTTCATAGAAAGGGGTTGCCAAGCTTCCAAAAACCAACGAGTTGCCTGAAATCTCAGCGAATATTTTTTCACCCAATCTTGATGATTCTTTCAGGTAATGATCAGTACACCAAAACCACTTGGCTCACCAAATTTCGTTCTTCTAGGTTAAACCGTTCGTTTGCAGTAACCGTTTATATTTTTTGGTTTCAATCTGTTTTCTCCTATAGGGATACATGTATTTGGAACTCTAAGTCAAATACGGTTTGTGCTAGCTCTTTGAAACTTGACACAATAAATCAGTTTCAAGTTCTATCTTTATGGTTTGTTTGTTGTTGATGTTGCCCTAAGAGAGACTGCCGAAAATCACTTTCATGGAAAGGGGTTTCCAAGCTTCCAAAAAACAATGAGTTGCCTGAAATCTCAGCAAACATTTTTTCACCCAATCTTGATGATTCTTTCAGGTAATGATCAGTACACCAAAACCACTTGGCTCACCAAGTTTCATTCTTCTAGGTTAAACCGTTCCTTTGCAGTAACCGTTTTCATTTTTAGGTTTCACTCTGTTTTCTCCTATTGGGATACATGTATTTGGAACTCTAAATCAAACACGGTTTATGCTAGCTCTTTGAAACTTGACACAATAAAGTAGTTTCAAGTTCAATCTTTGTGGTTTGTTTGCTGTTGTTGTTGCCCTAAGCAGAGACTGGCAAAAATCACTTTCATGGAAAGGGGTTGCCAAGCTTCCAAAAAACTACGAGTTGCCTGAAATCTCAGCAAATATTTTTTCATCCAATCTTGATGATTCCTTCAGGTAATGATCAGTACACCAAAACCACTTGGCTCACCAAATTTCGTTCTTCTAGGTTAAACCGTTCGTTTGCAGTAACCGATTTCATTTTTAGGTTTCACTCTGTTTTCTCCTATAGGGATACATGTATTTGAGACTCTAATTCAAACACGGTTTGTGCTAGCTCTTTGAAACTTGACACAATAAAGCAGTTTCAAGTTCTATATCTATGGTTTGTTTGCTGTTGATGTAGACCTATGCAGAGACTGGCGAAAATCACTTTCATGGAAAGGGGTTGCCAAGCTTCCAAAAAACTACGAGTTGCCTGAAATCTCAGAAAACATTTTTTCACCCAATCTTGATGATTCTTTCAGGTAATGATCAGTACACCAAAACCACTTGGCTCACCAAATTTCGTTCTTCTAAGTTAAACCGTTCGTTTGCAGTAACCGTTTTAATTTTTAGGTTTCAATCTGTTTTCTCTTATAGAGATACATGTATTTGGAACTCTAAGTCAAATACGGTTTCTGCTAGCTCTTTGAAACTTGACACAATAAATCAGTTTCAAGTTCTATCTTTATGGTTTGTTTGCTGTTGATGTAGCCCTAAGAGAGACTGGCGAAAATCACTTTCATGGAAAGGGTTGCCAAGATTCTAAAAAACTACGAGTTGCCTGAAATCTCAGAAACATTTTTCTCCCAATCTTGATGATTCTTTCAGGTAATGATCAGTACACCAAAACCACTTGGCTCACCAAATTTCGTTCTTCTAGGTTAAACCGTTCGTTTGCAGTAACCGTTTTGATTTTTAGGTTTCACTCTGTTTTCTCCTATAGGGATACATGTATTTGAGACTGTAATTCAACACGGTTTGTGCTAGCTCTTTGAAACTTGACACAATAAAGCAGTTTCAAGTTCTATATCTATGGTTTGTTTGCTGTTGATGTAGACCTATGCAGAGACTGGCGAAAATCACTTTCATGGAAAGGGGTTGCCAAGCTTCCAAAAAACTACGAGTTGCCTGAAATCTCAGAAAACATTTTTTCACCCAATCTTGATGATTCTTTCAGGTAATGATCAGTACACCAAAACCACTTGGCTCACCAAATTTCGTTCTTCTAGGTTAAACCGTTCGTTTGCAGTAACCGTTTTGATTTTTAGGTTTCACTCTGTTTTCTCCTATAGGGATACATGTATTTGAGACTCTAATTCAAACACGGTTTGTGCTAGCTCTTTGAAACTTGACACAATAAAGCAGTTTCAAGTTCTATATCTATGGTTTGTTTGCTGTTGATGTAGACCTATGCAGAGACTGGCGAAAATCACTTTCATGGAAAGGGTTGCCAAGATTCTAAAAAACTACGAGTTGCCTGAAATCTCAGCAAACATTTTTTCTCCCAATCTTGATGATTCTTTCAGGTACTGATCAGTACACCAAAACCACTAGGCTCACCAAGTTTCGTTCCTCTAGGTGAAACCGTTCCTTTTCAGGAACCGTTTTCATTTTTAGGTTTCACTCTGT
Source organism: Ictidomys tridecemlineatus (assembly GCF_052094955.1). NCBI lineage: Eukaryota > Metazoa > Chordata > Mammalia > Rodentia > Sciuridae > Ictidomys > Ictidomys tridecemlineatus. The sequence goes on from NW_027521505.1 coordinate 46,730, forward strand.
TTTCCCCTATAGGGAACATGTATTTGGAACTCTAAATCAAACAAGGTTTGTGCTAGCTCTTTGAAACTTGACACAATAAAGCAGTTTCAAGTTCTATCTCTATGGTTTGGTTGCTGTTGATGTAGCCCTAACCAGAGACTGGCGAAAATCACTTTCATGGAAAGGGGTTGCCAAGCTTCCAAAAAACTACGAGTTGCCTGAAATCTCAGCAAACATTTTTTCACCTAATTTTGATGATTCTTTCAGGTAATGATCAGTACACCAAAACCACTTGGCTCACCAAATTTCGTTCTTCTAGGTTAAACCGTTCATTTGTAGTAACCGTTTTCATTTTTAGGTTTAACTCTATTTTCTCCTATAGGGATACATGTATTTGGAACTCTAAATCAAACACGGCTTGTGCTAGCTCTTTGAAACTTGACACAATAAAGCAGTTTCAAGTTCTATCTTTATTGTTTGTTTGCTGTTGATGTTGCCCTAAGAAGAGACTGGCAAAAATCACTTGCATTTAAAGGAGATGCCAAGCTTCCAAAAAATTACAAGTTGCCTGAAATCTCAGCAAATATTTTTTCGCCCAATCTTGATGATTCTTTCAGGTAATGATAAGTACGCCAAAATCACGTGGCTCACCAAATTTCTTTCTTCTAGGTAAAACCGTTCTTTTGCAGTAACCCTTTTCATTTTTAGGTTTCACTCTGTTTTCTCCTATAGGGATGCATGTATTTGGAACTCTTAATCAAAATCGGTTTGAGGTAGCTCTTTGAAACCTGACACTAAAGCAGTTTCAAGTTCTATCTCTATGATTTGTTTGCTGTTAATGTAGCCCCTAAGCAGAGACTGGGGAAAATCACTTTCAATGAAAGGGGTTGCCAAGCTTCCAAAAACTACGAGTTGCCTGAAATCTCAGCAAACATTTTTTCACCCTATCTTGATGATTCTTTCAGGTAATGCTCAGTACACCAAAACCACTTGGCTCAACAAGTTTCGTTCTTCTAGGTTAAACCGTTCGCTTGCAGTAACCGTTTTCATTTTTAGGATTCACTCTCTTTTCTCCTATTTGAAACTCTAATTCATACACGGTTTGTGCTAGCTCTTTGAAACTTGACACAATAAAGCAGTTTCAAGTTCTATCTCTATGGTTTGTTTTCTGTTGATGTAGCCCTAAGCAGAGACTGGCGAAAATCACTTTCATGGAAAGGGGTTGCCAAGCTTCCAAAAAACTACGAGTTGCCTGAAATCTCAGCAAACATTTTTTCACCCAATTTTGATGATTCTTTCAGGTAATGATCAGTACACCAAAACCACTAGGCTCACCAAGTTTCGTTCTTCTAGGTTAAACCGTTCGTTTGCAGTCACCGTTTTCATTTTTAGGTTTCACTCTGTTTTCTCCTATAGGTATACATGTATTTGGAACTCTAAATCGAATACGGTTTGTACTAGCTCTTAGAAACTTGACACAATAAAGCAGTTTCAAGTTCTATCTCTAGGGTTTGTTTGCTGTTGATGTAGCCCTAAGCAGAGACTGGCGAAAATTACTTTCATGGAAATGGGTTGCCAATCTTCCAAAAAACTACGAGTTTCCTGACATTCTCAGCAAACATTTTTTCACCCAATCTTGATGATTCTTTCAGGTAATGATCAGTACACCAAAACCACTTGGTTCGCCAAATTTCGTTCTTCTGGGTTATACCGTTCGTTTTCAGTAACCATTTTCATTTTTAGGTTTCACTCTCTTTTCTCGTATAGGGATACAAGTATTTGGAACTCTAAATCAAACACGGTTTGTGCTAGCTCTTTGAAACTTGACACAACAAAGCAGTTTCAAGTTCTATCTCTATGGTTTGTTTGCTGTTGATGTAGACCTAAGCAGAGACTGGCAAAAATTACTTTCATTTAAAGGGGTTGGCAAGCTTTCAAAAAACTACGAGTTGCCTGAAATCTCAGCAAACATTTTTTCACCCAATCTTGATGATTCTTTCAGGTAATGATCAGAACACTAAAACCACTTGACTCACCAAATTTCGTTTTTCTAGGTTCAACAGTTCCTTTGCAGTAACGGTTTTCATTTTTAGGTTTCACTCTGTTTTCGCCTATAGGGATACATGTATTTGGAACTCTAAATAAAACACGGTTTGTGCTAGCTCTTTGAAACTTGACACAATAAAGCAGTTTCAAGTTCTATCTCTATGGTTTGTTTGCTGTTGATGTAGCCCTAAGCAGAGACTGGCGAAAATCACTTTCATGAAAAGGGGTTGCGAAGCTTCCAAAAACTGAAATCTCAGCAAACATTTTTTTCACCCAATCTTGATGATTCTTTCAGGTAATGATCAGTACACCAAAACAACTAGGCACACCAAGTTTCGTTTTTCTAGGTTTAACCGTTCATTTGCAGTAACCGTTTTCATTTTTAGGTTTCACTCTGTTTTCTCCTATAGGGATACATGTATTTAGAACTCTAAATCAAACAAGGTTTATGCTAGCTCTTTGAAACTTGACACAATAAAGCAGTTTCTAGTTCTATCTCTAAGGTTTGTTTGCTGTTCATGTAGCCCTAAGCAGAGACTGGCGAAAATCACTTTCATGGAAAGGGGTTGCCAAGTTTCCAAAAACTACAAGTTGCCTGAAATCTCAGCAAACATTTTTTCACCCAATCTTGATGATTCTTTCAGTTAATGATCAGTACACCAAAACCACTTGGCTCACCAAATTTCGTTCTTCTAGGTTAAACCGTTCGTTTGCAGTAACCGTTTTTATTTTTAGGTTTCACTCTGTTTTCTCCTATAGGGATACATGTATTTGGAACTCTAAATCAAACACGGTTTGTGCTAGCTCTTTGAAACTTGACACAATAAAGCAGTTTCAAGTTCTCTCTCTATGGTTTGTTTGCTGTTGATATAGCCCTAAGCAGAGACTGGCGAAAATCACTTTCATGGAAAGGGGTTGCCAAGCTTCCAAAAAACTACGAGTTGCCTGAAATCTCACCAAACATTTTTTCACCCAATCTTGATGATTCTTTCAGGTAATGATGAGTACACCAAAACCACTAGGCTCACCAAGTTTCGTTTTTCTAGGTTAAACCGTTCGTTTGCAGTAACCATTTTCATTTTTAGATTTCACTCTGTTTTCTCCTATAGGGATACATGTATTTGGAACTCTAAATGAAACAAGGTTTGTGCTAGCTCTTTGAAACTTTACACAATAAAGCAGTTTCAAGTTCTATCTCTATGGTTTGTTTGCTGTTGATGTAGCCCTAAGCAGACACTGGCGAAATCACTTTCATTGAAAGGGGTTGCCAAGCTTCCAAAAAACTACGAGTTGCCTGAAATCTCAGAAAACATTTTTTCACCCAATTTTGATGATTCTTTCAGGTAATGATCAGTACACCAAAACCACTTGGCTCACCAAATTTCGTTCTTCTAGGTTAAACCGTTCGTTTGCAGTAACCGTTTTCATTTTTTGGTTTCACTCTGTTTTCTCCTATAGATATACATGTATTTGGAACTCTAATCAAACACGGTTTGTGCTATCTCTTTGAAACTTGACACAATTTCAAGTTCTATCTCTATGGTTTGCTTGCTGTTGATGTAGCCCTAAGCAGAGACTGGCGAAAATCACTTTCATGGAAAGAAGTTGCCAAGCTTCCAAAAAAGTACGAGTTGCCTGAAATCTCAGGAAACATTTTTTCACCCAATCTTGATAATTCTTTCAGGTAATGATCAGTACACCAAAACCACTTGGCTCACCAAATTTCGTTCTTCTAGGTTTAACCGTTCGTTTGCAGTAACCGTTTTCATTTTAGGTTTTACTCTGTTTTCTCCTATAGGGGTACATGTATTTGGAACTCTAAATAAAACACGGTTTGTGCTAGCTCTTTGAAACTTGACACAATAAAGCAGTTTCTAGTTCTATCTCTAAGGTTTGTTTGCTGTTCATGTAGCCCTAAGCAGAGACTGGCGAAAATCACTTTCATGGAAAGGGGTTGCCAAGTTTCCAAAAACTTGGTGAGCCTAGTGGTTTTGGTGTACTCATCATTTCCTGAAAGAATCATCAAGATTGGGTGAAAAAATGTTTGGTGAGATTTCAGGCAACTCGTAGTTTTTTGGAAGCTTGGCAACCCCTTTCCATGAAAGTGATTTTCCAAATACATGTATCCCTATAGGAGAAAACAGAGTGAAACCTAAAAATAAAAAATTTTTCATTTTTAGATTTCACTCTGTTTTCTCCTATAGGGATACATGTATTTGGAACTCTAAATGAAACAAGGTTTGTGCTAGCTCTTTGAAACTTTACACAATAAAGCAGTTTCAAGTTCTATCTCTATGGTTTGTTTGCTGTTGATGTAGCCCTAAGCAGACACTGGCAAACTCCCTTTCATT
>NW_027521505.1:51305-76789 GCF_052094955.1 Ictidomys tridecemlineatus
CAGAGTGAAACCTAAAAATGAAAACGGTTACTGCAAACGAACGGTTTAACTTAGAAGAACGAAATTTGGTGAGCCAAGTGGTTTTGGTATACTGATCATTACCTGAAAGAATCATCAAAATTGGGTGAAAAAATGTTGGCTGAGATTTAAAGCAACTCGTAATTTTTTGAAATCTTGGCAACCCCTTTCCATGAAAGTGATTGTCGCCAGTCTCTGCTTAGGGCTACATCAACAGCAAACAAACCATAGAGATAGAACTTGAAACTGCTTTATTGTGTAAAGTTTCAAAGAGCTAGCACAAACCGTGTTTGATTTAGAGTTCCAAATACATGTATCCCTCTAGGAGAAAACAGAGTTAAACCTAAAAATGAAAACGGTTACTGCAAACGAATGGTTTAACATAGAAGAACGAAATTTGGTGAGCCAAGTGGTTTTGGTGTACTGATCATTACCTGAAAGAATCATCAAGTTTGGGTGAAAAAATGTTTGCTGAGATTTCAGGCAACTCGTAGTTTTTTGGAAGCTTGGCAACCCCTTTCCATGAAAGTGATTTTCGCCAGTCTCTGCTTAGGGCTACATCAACAGCAAATGCACCATAGAGATAGAACTGGAAACTGCTTTATTGTGTCAAGTTTCAAAGAGCTAGCACAAACCGTGTTTGATTTAGAGTTCCAAATACATGTATCCCTATAGGAGAAAACAGAGTGAAACCTAAAAATGAAAACGGTTACTGCAAACGAACGGTTTAACCTAGAAGAACGAAATTTGGTGAGCCAAGTGGTTTTGGTGTACTGAGCATTACCTGAAAGAATCATCAAGATTGGGTGAAAAAATGTTTGCTGAGATTTCAGGCAACTCCTAGTTTTTTGGAAGCTTGGCAACCCCTTTCATTGAAAGTGATTTTCCCCAGTCTCTGCTTAGGGCTACATTAACAGCAAACAAATCATAGAGATAGAACTTGAAACTGCTTTAGTGTCAGGTTTCAAAGAGCTACCTCAAACCGATTTTGATTAAGAGTTCCAAATACATGCATCCCTATAGGAGAAAACAGAGTGAAACCTAAAAATGAAAAGGGTTACTGCAAAAGAACGGTTTTACCTAGAAGAAAGAAATTTGGTGAGCCACGTGATTTTGGTGTACTTATCATTACCTGAAAGAATCATCAAGATTGGGCGAAAAAATGTTTGCTGAGATTTCAGGCAACGCGTAGTTTTTTGGAAGCTTGGCAACCCATTTCCATGAAAGTGATTTTCGCCAGTCTCTGTTTAGGGCTACATTAACAGCAAACAAACCATGGAGATAGAACTTGAAACTGCTTTATTGTGTCAAGTTTCAAAGAGCTAGCACAAACCGTGTTTGATTTAGAGTTTCAAATACATGTAACCCTATAGGAGAAAACAGAGTGAAACCTAAAAATGAAAACGGTTACTGCAAACGAACGGTTTAACCTAGAAGAATGAAATTTGGTGAGCCAAGTGGTTTCGGTGTACTGATCATTACCTGAAAGAATCATCAAGATTGGGTGAAAAAATGTTTGCTGAGATTTCAGGCAACTCGTAGTTTTTTGGAAGCTTGGCAACCCCTTTAAATGAAAGTGATTTCCGCCAGTCTCTGCTTAGGGCTACATCAACAGCAAACAAACCATAGAGATAGAACTTGAAACTGCTTTATTGTGTGAAGTTTCAAAGAGCTAGCAAAAACCGTGTTTGATTTAGAGTTCCAAATACATGTATCCCTATAGGAGAAAACAGAGTGAAACCTAAAAATGAAAACAGTTACTGCAAACGAACCGTTTAACCTAGAAGAACGAAATTTGGTGAACCAAGTGGTTTTGGTGTACTGATCATTACCTGAAAGAATCATCAAGATTGGGTGAAAAAATGTTTGCTGAGATTTCAGGCAACTCGTAGTTTTTTGGAAGCTTGGCAACCCCTTTCCATGAAAGTGATTTTCGCAAGTCTCTGCTTTGGGCTACATCAACAGAAAACAAACCATAGAGATAGAACTTGAAACTGCTTTATTGTGTCAAGTTTCAAAGAGCTAGCACAAACCGTGTTTGAATTAGAGTTTCAAATAGGAGAAAACAGAGTGAAACCTAAAAATGAAAACGGTTACTGCAAACGAACGGTTTAACCTAGAAGAACGAAATTTGGTGATCCAAGTGGTTGTGGTGTACTGATCATTACCTGAAAGAATCATGAAGATTGGGTCAAAAAATGTTTTCTGAGATTTCAGGCAACTCGTAGTTTTCTGGAAGCTTGGCAACCCTTTTCCATGAAAGTGATTTTCGCCACTCTCTGCTTAGGGCTACATCAAAAGCAAACAAACCATAGAAAGAGAACTTGAAACTTCTTTATTGTGTTAAGTATGAAAGAGCTAGCACAAACCGTTTTTGATTTAGAGTTCCAAATACATGTATGTCTGTAGCAGAAACCAGAGTGAAACCTAAAAATCAAAACGGTTACTGCAAACGAACGGTTTAACGTAGAAGAACGAAATTTGGTGAGCCAAGTGGTTTTGGTGTACTGATCATTACCTGAAAGAATCATCAAGATTGGGTGAAAAAATGTTTGTTGAGATTTCAGGCAACTCGAATTTTTTTGGAAGCTTGGCAACCCCTTTCCATGAAAGTGATTTTCCCCAGTCCTTGCTTAGGCCTTCATCAGCGAGAAACAAACTGTAGAGATAGAACTTGAAACTGCTTTATTGTGTCAAGTTTCAAAGAGCTAGCACATACCGTGTTTGATTTAGAGTTCCAAGTACATGTATCCCTATAGGAGAAAACAGAGTGAAAATTAAAAATGAAAACGGTTACTGCAAACGAATGGTGTAACCTAGAAGAACGAAATTTTGTAAGCCAAGTTGTTTTGGAGTACTGATCATTACCTGAAAGAATCATCAAGATTGGGTGAAAAAATGTTTGCTGAGATTTCAGGCAACTAATAGTTTTTTGGAAGCCTGGCAACCCCTTTCCATGAAAGTGATTTTCGCCAGTCTCTGCTTAGGGCTACATCAACAGCAAACAAACCATAGAGACAGAGCTGAAACTGTTTATTGTGTCCAGTTTCAAAGAGCTAGCACAAACCGTGTTTGATTTAGAGTTCCATATACATGTATCCCTATAGGAGGAAAACAGAGTGAAACCTAAAAATAAAAACGGTTACTGCAAACGAACGGTTTAACCTAGAAGAACGAAATTTGGTGAGCAAAGTGGTTTTGGTGTACTGATCATTACCTGAAAGAATCATCAAGATTGGGTGACAAAATGTTTGCTGAGATTTCTGGCAACTCGTTGTTTTTTGGAAGCTTGGCATCCCCTTTAAATGAAAGTGATTTTCGCCAGTCTCTGCTTATGGCAACATAAACAGCAAACAAACCGTAGAGATAGAACTTGAAACTGCTTTTTTGTGTCAAGTTTCAAAGAGCTAGCACAAACCGTGTTTGATTTAGAGTTCCAAATACATGTATCCCTATAGAAGAAAACAGAGTGAAACCTAAAAATGAAAACGGTTACTGCAAACGAATGGTTTAACCTAGAAGAACGAAACTTGTTGAGCCAAGTGGTTTTGGTGTACTGAGCATTACCTGAAAGAATCATCAAGATTGGGTGAAAAAATGTTTGCTGAGATTTCAGGCAACTCGTAGTTTTTTGGAAGCTTGACAACCACTTTCCATGAAAGTGATTTTCCCCAGTCTCTGCTTAGGGCTACATTAACAGCAAACAAATCATAGAGATAGAACTTGAAACTGCTTTAGTGTCAGGTTTCAAAGAGCTACCTCAAACCCGATTTTGATTAAGAGTTCCAAATACATGCACCCCTATAGGAGAAAACAGAGTGAAACCTAAAAATGAAAAGGGTTACTGCAAAAGAACGGTTTTACCTAGAAGAACGAAATTTGGAGAGCCACGTGATTTTGGTGTACTTATCATTACCTGAAAGAAACATCAAGATTGGGAGAAAAAATATTTGCTGAGATTTCAGGCAACTAGTAATTTTTTGGAAGCTTGGCATCTCCTTTAAATGCAAGTGATTTTTGCCAGTCTCTTCTTAGGGCAACATCAACAGCAAACAAACAATAAAGATAGAACTTGAAACTGCTTTATTGTGTCAAGTTTCAAAGAGCTTCCACAAGCCGTGTTTGATTTAGAGTTCCAAATACATGTATCCCTATAGAAGAAAATAGAGTTAAACCTAAAATGAAAACGGTTTCTACAAAGGAACGGTTTAACCTAGAAGAACGAAATTTGGTGAGCCAAGTGGTTTTGGTGTACTGATCATTACCTGAAAGAATCATCAAAATTAGGTGAAAAAATGCTTGCTGAGATTTCAGACAACTCGTAGTTTTTTGGAAGCTTGGCAACCCCTTTCCATGAAAGTGATTTTCGCCAGTCTCTGGTTAGGGCTACATCAACAGCAACCAAACCATAGAGATAGAACTTGAAACTGCTTTATTGTGTCAAGTTTCAAAGAGCTAGCACAAACCTTGTTTGATTTAGAGTTCCAAATACATGTTCCCTATAGGGAGAAAACAGAGTGAAACCTAAAAATGAAAACGGTTCCTGAAAACGAACGGTTTAACCTAGAAATACGAAATTTGGTGAGCCAAGTGGTTTTGGTGTACTGATCATTACCTGAAAGAATCATCAAGATTGGGTGAAAAAATGTTTGCTTAGATTTCAGGCAACTCGTAATTTTTTGGAAGCTTGGCATCCCCTTTAAATGAAAGTGATTTTCGCGAGTCTCTGCTTAGGGCAACATAAACAGCAAACAAACCGTAGAGATAGAACTTGAAACTGCTTTATTGTGTCAAGTTTCAAAGAGCTAGCACAAACCATGTTTGATTTAGAGTTCCAAATACATGTATCCCTATAGGAGAACAAAGAGTGAAACCTGAAAATAAAAATGGTTACTGCAAACGAACGGTTTTACCTAGAAGAATGAAATTTGGTAAGCCAAGTGGTTTTGGTGTACTGATTATTACATGAAAGAATCATCAAGATTGGGTGAAAAAATGTTTGTTGAGATTTCAGGCAACTCGTAGTTTTTTGGAAGCTTGGCAACCACTTTCCATGAAAGTGATTTTCGCCAGTCTCTGCTTAGGGCTACATCAACAGCAAACAAACCGTAGTGATAGAACTTGAAACTGCTTTATTGTGTCAAGTTTCAAAGATCTAGCACAAACCGTGTTTGATTTAGAGTTCCAAATACATGTATCCCTAGAGGAGAAAACAGAGTGAAACCTAAAAATGAAAACGGTTATTGCAAACGAACAGTTTAACCTAGAAGAACGAAATATGGTGAGCCTAGTGGTTTTGGTGTACTGATCATTACCTGAAAGAATCATCAAGATTGGGTTGAAAAAATGTTTGCTGAGATTTCAGGCAACTCGTTGTTTTTTGGAAGCTTGGTAAACCCTTTGCGTTAAAGAGATTTTCGCCAGTCTCTGGTTAGGGCTACATCAACAGCAAACAAACCATAGAGACAGAACTTGAAACTGCTTTATTGTGTCAAGTTTCAAAGAGCTAGCAAAACGTGTTTCATTTAGAGTTCCAAATACATGTATCCCTATAGGAGAAAACAGAGTGAAACCTAAAAATGAAAACGGTTACTGCAAACGAAGGGTTTAACATAGAAGAACGAAATTTGGTGAGCCAAGTGGTTTTGGTGTACTGATCATTACCTGAAAGAATCATCAAGATTGGGTGAATAAATGTTTGCTGAGATTTCAGGCAACTCGTAGTTTTTGGAAGCTTGGCAACCACTTTCCATGAAAGTGATTTTCGCCAGTCTCTGCTTAGGGCTACATCAACAACAAACAAACCATAGCAATAGAACTTGAAACTGCTTTATTCTGTCAAATTTCAAAGAGCTAGCACAAACCATGTTTGATTTAGAGTTCCATATACATGTATCCTATAGGAGAAAACAGAGTGAAACCTAAAAATGAAAACGGTTACTGCAACGAACGGTTTAACCTAGAGAAACGAAATTTGGTGAGCCAAGTGGTTTGGGTGTACTGATCATTACCTGAAAGAATCATCAAAATTGGGTGAAAAAATGTTTGCTGAGATTTCAGGCAACTCGTAGTTTTTTGGAAGCTTGGCAACCCCTTTCCATGAAAGTGATTTTCGCCACTCTCTGCTTAGGGCTACATCAACAGCAAACAAACCATAGAGATAGAACTTGAAACTGCTTTATTGTGTCAAGTTTCAAAGAGCTAGCACAAACCGTGTTTGATTTAGAGTTCCAAATACATGTATCCCTATAGGAGAAAACAGAGTGAAACCTAAAAATGAAAACGGTTACTGCAAATGAACGGTTTAACCTAGAAGAATAAAATTTGGTGAGCCAAGTGGTTTGGTGTACTGAGCATTACCTGAAAGAATCATCAAGATTGGGTGAAAAAATGTTTGCTGAGATTTCAGGCAACTCGTAGTTTTTTGGAAGCTTGACAACCACTTTCCATGAAAGTGATTTTCCCAGTCTCTGCTTAGGGCTACATTAACAGCAAACAAATCATAGAGATAGAACTTGAAACTGCTTTAGTGTCAGGTTTCCAAAGAGCTACCTCAAACCGATTTTGATTAAGAGTTCCAAATACATGCACCCCTATAGGAGAAAACAGAGTGAAACCTAAAAATGAAAAGGGTTACTGCAAAAGAACGGTTTTACCTAGAAGAACGAAATTTGGAGAGCCACGTGATTTTGGTGTACTTATCATTACCTGAAAGAAACATCAAGATTGGGAGAAAAATATTTGCTGAGATTTCAGGCAACTAGTAATTTTTTGGAAGCTTGGCATCTCCTTTAAATGCAAGTGATTTTTGCCAGTCTCTTCTTAGGGCAACATCAACAGCAAACAAACAATAAAGATAGAACTTGAAACTGCTTTATTGTGTCAAGTTTCAAAGAGCTTCCACAAGCCGTGTTTTGATTTAGAGTTCCAAATACATGTATCCCATATAGAAGAAAATAGAGTTAAACCTAAAAATGAAAACAGGTTTCTACAAAGGAACGGTTTAACCTAGAAGAACGAAATTTGGTGAGCCAAGTGGTTTTGGTGTACTGATCATTACCTGAAAGAATCATCAAAATTAGGTGAAAAAAATGCTTGCTGAGATTTCAGACAACTCGTAGTTTTTTGGAAGCTTGGCAACCCCTTTCCATGAAAGTGATTTTCGCCAGTCTCTGGTTAGGGCTACATCAACAGCAACCAAACCATAGAGATAGAACTTGAAACTGCTTTATTGTGTCAAGTTTCAAAGAGCTAGCACAAACCTTGTTTGATTTAGAGTTCCAAATACATGTTCCCTATAGGGGAAAACAGAGTGAAACCTAAAAATGAAAACGGTTCCTGAAAACGAACGGTTTAACCTAGAAATACGAAATTTGGTGAGCCAAGTGGTTTTGGTGTACTGATCATTACCTGAAAGAATCATCAAGATTGGGTGAAAAATGTTTGCTTAGATTTCAGGCAACTCGTAATTTTTGGAAGCTTGGCATCCCTTTAAATGAAAAGTGATTTTCGCGAGTCTCTGCTTAGGGCAACATAAACAGCAAACAAACCGTAGAGATAGAACTTGAAACTGCTTTATTGTGTCAAGTTTCAAAGAGCTAGCACAAACCATGTTTGATTTAGAGTTCCAAATACATGTATCCCTATAGGAGAACAAAGAGTGAAACCTGAAAATAAAAATGGTTACTGCAAACGAACGGTTTTTACCTAGAAGAATGAAATTTGGTAAGCCAAGTGGTTTTGGTGTACTGATCATTACATGAAAGAATCATCAAGATTGGGTGAAAAATGTTTGTTGAGATTTCAGGCAACTCGTAGTTTTTTGGAAGCTTGGCAACCACTTTCCATGAAAGTGATTTTCGCCAGTCTCTGCTTAGGGCTACATCAACAGCAAACAAACCGTAGTGATAGAACTTGAAACTGCTTTATTGTGTCAAGTTTCAAAGATCTAGCACAAACCGTGTTTGATTTAGAGTTCCAAATACATGTATCCCTAGAGGAGAAAACAGAGTGAAACCTAAAAATGAAAACGGTTATTGCAAACGAACAGTTTTAACTAGAAGAACGAAATATGGTGAGCCTAGTGGTTTGGTGTACTGATCATTACCTGAAAGAATCATCAAGATTGGGTGAAAAAATGTTTGCCTGAGATTTCAGGCAACTCGTTGTTTTTTGGAAGCTTGGTAAACCCTTTGCGTTAAAGAGATTTTCGCCAGTCTCTGGTTAGGGCTACATCAACAGCAAACAAACCATAGAGACAGAACTTGAAACTGCTTTATTGTGTCAAGTTTCAAAGAGCTAGCAAAACCGTGTTTCATTTAGAGTTCCAAATACATGTATCCCTATAGGAGAAAACAGAGTGAAACCTAAAAATGAAAACGGTTACTGCAAACGAAGGGTTTAACATAGAAGAACGAAATTTGGTGAGCCAAGTGGTTTTGGTGTACTGATCATTACCTGAAAGAATCATCAAGATTGGGTGAATAAATGTTTGCTGAGATTTCAGGCAACTCCGTAGTTTTTTGGAAGCTTGGCAACCACTTTCCATGAAAGTGATTTTCCGCCAGTCTCTGCTTAGGGCTACATCAACAACAAACAAACCATAGCAATAGAACTTGAAACTGCTTTATTCTGTCAAATTTCAAAAGAGCTAGCACAAACCATGTTTGATTTAGAGTTCCATATACATGTATCCCTATAGAGAAAACAGAGTGAAACCTAAAAATGAAAACGGTTACTGCAAACGAACGGTTAACCTAGAGAAACGAAATTTGGTGAGCCAAGTGGTTTGGGTGTACTGATCATTACCTGAAAGAATCATCAAAATTGGGTGAAAAAATGTTTGCTGGAGATTTCAGGCAACTCGTAGTTTTTTGAAGCTTGGCAACCCCTTTCCATGAAAGTGATTTTCGCCACTCTCTGCTAGGGCTACATCAACAGCAAACAAACCATAGAGATAGAACTTGAAACTGCTTTATTGTGTCAAGTTTCAAAGAGCTAGCACAAACCGTGTTTGATTTAGCGTTTCAAATACTTGTATTTCTATAGGAGAAATCAGAGTGAAACCTAAAAATGAAAACGGTTACTGCAAACGAACGGTTTTAACCTAGAAGAACGAAATTTGGTGAGCCAAGTTGTTTTGGTGTACTGATTATTACCTGAAAGAATCATCAAGTTGGGTGAAAAAATATTTGCTGAGATTTCAGGCAACTCCTAGTTTTTTGGAAAATTGGCACCCCTTTCCATGAAAGTGATTTCGCCAGTCTCTGCTTAGTGCTACATCAAAATCAAACAAACCATAGAGATTGAACTTGAAACTGCTTTATTGTGTCAAGTTTCAAAGAGCTAGCACAAACCGTGTTTGATTTAGAGTTCCAAATACATGTATCCCTATAGGAGATATCAGAGTGAATCCTAAAAATGAAATGGTTACTGAAAACGAACGTTTAACCTAAAAGAACGAAATTTGGTGAGCCAAGTTGGTTTTGGTGTACTGATCATTACCTGAAAGAATCATCAAGATTGGGCGAAAAAATATTTGCTGAGATTTCAGGCAACTAATAGTTTTTTGGAAGCTTGGCAACCCCTTTCCATGAAAGTGATTTTCGCCACTCTCTGCTTAGGGCTACATCAACAGCAAACAAACCATAGAGATAGAACTTGAAACTGCTTTATTGTGTCAAGTTTCAAAGAGCTAGCACAAACCGTGTTTGATTTAGAGTTCCAAATACATGTATCCCTATAGGAGAAAAACAGAGTGAAACCTAAAAATGAAAACGGTTTACTGCAAACAAACGGTTTAACCTAGAAGAACGAAATTTGGTGAGCCAAGTGGTTTTGGTGTACTGATCATTACCTGAAAGAATCATCAAGATTGGGTGAAAAAAAATGTTTGCTGAGATTTCAGGCAACTCGTAATTTTCTGGAAGCTTGGCATCCCCTTAAATGAAAGTGATTTTCGCAAGTCTCTGGCTTAGGGCTACATCAACAGCAAACAAAACCATAGAGATAGAACTTGAAACTGCTTTTCTTGTGTCAAGTTTCAAAGAGCTAGCAGAAACCGTGTTTCATTTAGAGTTCCAAATACATGTATCTCTATAGGAGAAAACAGAGTAAAACCTAAAAATCAAAACGGTTACTGCAAACGAACGGTTTAACCTAGAAGAACGAAACTTGGGGAGCCAAGTGGTTTTTGTGTACTGATCATTCCCTGACAGAATCATCAAGATTGTGTGAAAAAATATTTGCTGAGATTTCAGGCAACATTTAGTTTTTGGAAACTTGGCAACCCCTTCATGAAAGAGATTTTCGCCAGTCTCTGCTTAGGGCTACATCAAAATCAAACAAACCATAGAGATTGAACATGAAACTGCTTTATTGTGTCAAGTTTCAAAGAGCTAGCACAAACCGTGTTTGATTTAGAGTTCCAAATACATGTATCCCTATAGGAGAAATCAGAGTGAAACCTAAAAATGAAAATGGTTACTGCAAACGAACGTTTAACCTAGAAGAACGAAATTTGGTGAGCCAAGTGGTTTTGGTGTACTGATCATTACCTGAAGAATCATCAAGATGGGTGAAAAAATATTTGCTGAGATTTCAGGCAACTCCTAGTTTTTTGGAAACTTGGCATCCCCTTTCAATGAAAGTGAGTTTCGCAAGTCTCTGCTTAGGGCTACATGAAAATAAAACAAACCATAGAGATTGAACTTGAAACTGCTTTATTGTGTCAAGTTTCAAAGAGCTAGCACAAACACGTGTTTGATTTAGCGTTTCAAATACTTGTATTCTTATGGAGAAATCAGAGTGAAACCTAAAATGAAAACGGTTACTGCAAACGAACGGTTTAACCTAGAAGAACGAAATTTGGTGAGCAAGTTGTTTTGGTGTACTGAATTATTACCTGAAAGAATCATCAAGATTGGGTGAAAAAATATTTGCTGAGATTTCAGGCAACTCCTAGTTTTTTGGAAAATTGGCAACCCCTTTCCATGAAAGTGATTTTCGCCAGTCTCTGCTTAGTGCTACATCAAAATCAAACAAACCATAGAGATTGAACTTGAAACTGCTTTATTGTGTCAAGTTTCAAAGAGCTAGCACAAACCGTGTTTGATTTAGAGTTCCAAATACATGTATCCCTATAGGAGATATCAGAGTGAATCCTAAAAATGAAATGGTTACTGAAAAACGATACGGTTTAACCTAAAAGAACGAAATTTGGTGAGCCAAGTGGTTTTGGTGTACTGATCATTACCTGAAAGAATCATCAAGATTGGGTGAAAAAAATATTTGCTGAGATTTCAGGCAACTAATAGTTTTTTGGAAGCTTGGCAACCCCTTTCCATGAAAGTGATTTTCGCCACTCTCTGCTTAGGGCTACATCAACAGCAAACAAACCATAGAGATAGAACTTGAAACTGCTTTATTGTGTCAAGTTTCAAAGAGCTAGCACAAACCGTGTTTGATTTAGAGTTCCAAATACATGTATCCCTATAGGAAAAACAGAGTGAAACCTAAAAATGAAAACGGTTACTGCAAACAAACGGTTTAACCTAGAAGAACGAATTTGGTGAGCCAAAGTGGTTTTGGTGTACTGATCATTACCTGAAAGAATCATCAAGATTGGGTGAAAAAAAATGTTTGCTGAGATTTCAGGCAACTCGTAATTTTCTGGAAGCTTGGCATCCCTTAAATGAAAGTGATTTTCGCAAGTCTCTGCTTAGGGCTACATCAACAGCAAACAAAACCATAGAGATAGAACTTGAAACTGCTTTTTTGTGTCAAGTTTCAAAGAGCTAGCAGAAACCGTGTTTCATTTAGAGTTCCAAATACATGTATCTCTATAGGAGAAAACAGAGTAAAACACTAAAAATCAAAACGGTTACTGCAAACGAACGGTTTAACCTAGAAGAACGAAATTTGGGGAGCCAAGTGGTTTTTGTGTACTGATCATTACCTGAAAGAATCATCAAGATTGGGTGAAAAATATTTGCTGAGATTTCAGGCAACATTTAGTTTTTTGGAAACTTGGCAACCCTTTCCATGAAAGAGATTTTCGCCAGTCTCTGCTTAGGGCTACATCAAAATCAAACAAACCATAGAGATTGAACTTGAAACTGCTTTATTGTGTCAAGTTTCAAAGAGCTAGCACAAACCGTGTTTGATTTAGAGTTCCAAATACATGTATCCCTATAGGAGAAATCAGAGTGAAACCTAAAAATGAAAATGGTTACTGCAAACGAACGGTTTAACCTAGAAGAACGAAATTTGGTGAGCCAAGTGGTTTTGGTGTACTGATCATTACCTGAAAGAATCATCAAGATTGGGTGAAAAAATGTTTGCTGAGATTTCAGGCAACTCGTAGTTTTTGGAAGCTTGGCAACCACTTTCCATGAAAATGATTTTCGCCAGTCTCTGCTTAGGCTACATCAACAGCAAACAAACCATAGAAATAGAACTTGAAACTGCTTTATTCTGTCAAATTTCAAAGAGCTAGCACAAACCATGTTTGATTTAGAGTTCCATATACATGTATCCCTATAGGAGAAAACAGAGTGAAACCTAAAAATGAAAACGGTTACTGCAAACGAACGGTTTAACCTAGAGAAACGAAATTTGGTGAGCCAAGTGGTTTGGGTGTACTGATCATTACCTGAAAGAATCATCAAGATTGGGTGAAAAAAATGTTTGCTGAGATTTTCAGGCAACTCATAATTTTTTGGAAGCTTGGCATTTCCTTTATACGAAAGTGATTTTCGCCAGTCTCTGCTTAGGGCTACATCAACAGCAAACAAACCATAGAGATAGAACTTGAAACTGCTTTATTGTGTCAAGTTTCAAAGAGCTAGCACAAACCGTGTTTGATTTAGAGTTCCAAATACATGTATCCCTATAGGAGAAATCAGAGTGAAACCTAAAAAATGAAAACGGTTACTGCAAACGAAAGGTTTAACCTAGTAGAACGAAATTTGGTGAGCCAAATGTTTTGGTGTCCTAATCATTACCTGAAAGAATCATCAAGATTGGGTAAAAAAATATTTGCTGAGATTTCAGGCAACTCATTTTTGAAAGCTTGGCAACCCCTTTCCATGAATGTGATTTTAGCCAGTCTCTGCTTAGGGCTACATGAACAGCAAACAAATCATACAAATAGAACTTGAAACTGCTTTATTGTGTCAAATTTCAAAGAGCTAGCACAAACCGAGTTTTATTTAGAGTTCCAAATACATGTATCTCTATAGGAGAAAACAGAGTGAAACCTAAAAATCAAAACGGTTACTGCAAACGAACGGTTTAACCTAGAAGAACAAAATTTGGTGAGCGAAGTGGTTTTGGTGTACTGATCATTACCTGAAAGAATCATCAAGATTGGGTGAAAAATGTTTGCTGAGATTTCAGGTAAACTGTCTAGTTTTTTGGAAGCTTGGCCAACCCTTTCCATGAAAGGAATTTTCGCCAGTCTCTGCTTAGGGCTACATCAACAGCAAACAAACCATAGAGATAGAACTTGAAACTGCTTTATTGTGACAAGTTTCAAAGAGCTAGAACAAAACCGTGTTTGATTTAGAGTTCCAAATAACATGTATCCCTATAGGAGAAAACAGATTGAAACCTAAAAATGAAAACGGTTACTGCAAACGAACGGTTTAACCTAGAAGAACGAAATTTGATGAGTCAAGTGATTTTGGTGTACTGATCATTACCTGAAAGAATCATCAAAAATTGGGTGAAAAAATGTTTGCTGAGATTTCAGGCAACTCGTAGTTTTTTGGAAGCTTGGCAACCCCTTTCCATGAAAGTGATTTTCGCCACTCTCTGCTTAGGGCTACATCAACAGCAAACAAACCATAGAGATAGAACTTGAAACTGCTTTATTGTGTCAAGTTTCAAAGAGCTAGCACACACGTGTTTGATTTAGAGTTCCAAATACATGTATCCCTATAGAGAAATCAGAGTGAAACCTAAAAATTGAAAACGGTTACTGCAAACGAACGGTTTAACCTAGAAGAATGAAATTTGGTGAGCCAAGTGGTTTTGGTGTACTGATCATTACTGAAAGAATCATCAAGATTGGGTGAAAAAATGTTTGCTGAGGTTTCAGGCAACTAATAGTTTTTTTGGAAGCTTGGAAACCCCTTTCCATGAAAGTGATTTTCGCCACTCTCTGCTTAGGGCTACATCAACAGCAAACAAACCATAGAGATAGAACTTGAAACTGCTTTATTGTGTCAAGTTTCAAAGAGCTAGCACAAACCGTGTTTGATTTAGAGTTCCAAATACATGTATCCCTATAGGAGAAAACAGAGTGAAACCTAAAAATAAAAACGGTTACTGCAAACAAATGGTTTAACCTAGAAGAACGAAATTTGGTGAGCCAAGTGGATTTGGTGTACTGATCATTACCTGAAAGAATCATCAAGATTGGGTGAAAAAAATGGTTGCTGAGATTTCAGGCAACTCGTAATTTTCTGGAAGCTTGGCATCCCCTTAAATGAAAGTGATATTCGCAAGTGTCTGCTTAGGGCTACATCAACAGCAAACAAACCATAGAGATAGAACTTGAAACTGCTTTATTGTGTCAAGTTTCAAAGAGGTAGCACAAATCGTGTTTCATTTAGAGTTCCAAATACATGTATCTCTATAGGAGAAAACAGAGTAAAACCTAAAAAATCAAAACGGTTACTGCAAAACGAACGGTTTAACCTAGAAGAACGAAATTTGGGGAGCCAAGTGGTTTGGTGTACTGATCATTACCTGAAAGAATCATCAAGATTGGGTGAAAAAATATTTGCTGAGATTTCAGGCAACTCCTAGTTTTTTTGAAACTTGGCATCCCTTTCCATGAAAGTGAGTTTCGCAAGTCTCTGCTTAGGGCTACATGAAAATCAAACAAACCATAGAGATTGAACTTGAAACTGCTTTATTGTGTCAAGTTTCAAAGAGCTAGCACAAACCGTGTTTGATTTAGAGTTCCAAATACTTGTATTTCTATAGGAGAAATCAGAGTGAAACCTAAAAATGAAAACGGTTACTGCATACGATACGGTTTAACCTAGAAGAACGAAATTTGGTGAGCCAAGTGGTTTTGGTGTACTGATCATTACCTGAAAGAATCATCAAGATTGGGTGAAAAAATATTTGCTGAGATTTCAGGCAACTCCTAGTTTTTTGAAACTTGGCAACCCCTTTCCATGGAAAGTGATTTTTCGCCAGTCTCTGCTTAGTGCTACATCAGAAATCAAACAAACCATAGAGATTGAACTTGAAACTGCTTTATTGTGTCAAGTTTCAAAGACCTAGCACAAACCGTGTTTGATTTAGATGTTCCAAATACATGTATCCCTATAGGAGATATCAGAGTGAATCCTAAAAATGAAATGGTTACTGCAAACGAACGGTTTAACCTAGAAGAACGAAATTTGGTGAGCCAAGTGGTTTTGGTGTGCTGATCATTACCTGAAAGAATCATCAAGATTGGGTGAAAAAAATGTTTGCTGAGATTTCAGGCAACTAATAGTTTTTTGGAAGCTTGGCAACCCCTTTCCATGAAAGTGATTTTCACCACTCTCTGCTTAGGGCTACATCAACAGCAAACAAACCATAGAGATAGAACTTGAAACTGCTTTATTGTGTCAAGTTTCAAAGAGCTAGCACAAACCGTGTTTGATTTAGAGTTCCAAATACATGTATCCCTATAGGAGAAAACAGAGTGAAACCTAAAAATGAAAACGGTTACTGCAAACAAATGGTTTAACCTAGAAGAACGAAATTTGGTGAGCCAAGTGGTTTTGGTGTAAAGATCATTACCTGAAAGAATCATCAAGATTGGGTGAAAAAAAATGTTTGCTGAGATTTCAGGCAACTCATAATTTTCTGGAAGCTTGGCATCCCCTTAAATGAAAGTGATTTTCGCAAGTCTCTGCTTAGGGCTACATCAACAGCAAACAAAACCATAGAGATAGAACTTGAAACTGCTTTATTGTGTCAAGTTTCAAAGAGGTAGCACAAATCGTGTTTCATTTAGAGTTCCAAACACATGTATCTCTATAGGAGAAAACAGAGTAAAACCTAAAAATCAAAACGGTTACTGCAAACGAACGGTTTAACCTAGAAGAACGAAATTAGGGGAGCCAAGTGGTTTTTTGTGTACTGATCATTACCTGAAAGAATCATCAAGATTGGGTGAAAAAATATTTGCTGAGATTTCAGGCAACTCCTAGTTTTTTGGAAACTTGGCAACCCCTTTCCATGAAAGACATTTTCGCCAGTCTCTGCTTAGGGCTACATCAAAATCAAACAAACCATAGAAGATTGAACTTGAAACTGCTTTATTGTGTCAAGATTCAAAGAGCTAGCACAAACCGTATTTGATTTTAGAGTTCCAAATACATGTATCCCTATAGGAGAAATCAGAGTGAAACCTAAAAATGAAAATGGTTACTGCAAACGAACGGTTTTAACCTAGAAGAACGAATTTGGTGAGCCAAGTGGTTTTGGTGTACTGATCATTACCTGAAAGAATCATCAAGATTGGGTGAAAAAAATTTTGCTGAGATTTCAGGCAACTAATAGTTTTTTGGAAGCTTGGCAACCCCTTTCCATGAAAGTGATTTTCGCCACTCTCTGCTTAGGGCTACATCAACAGCAAACAAACCATAGACATAGAACTTGAAACTGCTTTATTGTGTCAAGTTTCAAAGAGCTAGCACAAACCGTGTTTGATTTAGAGTTCCAAATACATGTATCCCTATAGGAGAAAACAGAGTGAAACCTAAAAATGAAAACGGTTACTGCAAACAAACGGTTTAACCTAGAAGAACGAAATTTGGTGAGCCAAGTGGTTTTGGTTTACTGATCATTACCTGAAAGAATCATCAAGATTGGGTGAAAAAATGTTTGCTGAGATTTCAGGCAACTCGTAATTTTCTGGAAGCTTGGCATCCCCTTAAATGAAAGTGATTCTCGCCAGTCTCTGCTTAGGGCTACATCAACAGCAAACAAAACCATAGAGATAGAAATTGAAACTGCTTTATTGTGTCAAGTTTCAAAGAGCTAGCACAAACCGTGTTTGATTTAGAGTTCCAAATACATGTATCCCTATAGGAGAAAACAGAGTGAAACCTAAAAATGAAAATGGTTACTGCAAACGAACGGTTTAACCTAGAAGAACGAAATTTGGTGAGCCAAGTGGTTTTGGTGTACTGATCATTACCTGAAAGAATCATCAAGATTGGGTGAAAAAATGTTTGCTGAGATTTCAGGCAACTCCTAGTTTTTTGGAACTTGGCAACCCCTTTCCATGAAAGTGATTTTCGCCAGTCTCTGCTTAGGGCTACATCAAAATCAAACAAACCATAGAGATTGAACTTGAAACTGCTTTATTGTGTCAAGTTTCAAAGAGGTAGCACAAACCTGTTTTATTTAGAGTTCCAAATACATGTATCCCTATAGGAGAAATCAGAGTGAAACCTAAAAATGAAAATGGTTACTGCAAACGAACGGTTTAACCTAGAAGAACGAAATTTGGTGAGCCAAGTGGTTTTGGTGTACTGATCATTACCTGAAAGAATCATCAAGATTGGGTGAAAAAAATGTTTGCTGAGATTTCAGGCAACTAATAGTTTTTTGGAAGCTTGGCAACCCCTTTCCATGAAAGTTATTTTCGCCAATCTCTGCTTAGGGCTACATCAACAGCAAACAAACCATAGAGATAGAACGTGAAACTGCTTTATTGTTTCAAGTTTCAAAGAGCTAGCACAAACCGTGTTTGATTTAGAGTTCCAAATACATGTATCCCTATAGGAGAAAACAGAGTGAAACCTAAAAATGAAAACGGTTACTGCAAACGAACGGTTTAACCTAGAAGAACAAAATTTGGTGAGCCAAGTTGTTTTGGTGTACTGATCATTACCTAAAGAATCATCAAGATTGGGTGAAAAAAATGTTTGCTGAGATTTCAGGAAACTCCTAGTTTTTTGGAAGCTTGGCAACCCCTTTCAATGAAAGTGATTTTCGCCAGTCTCTTCTTAGGCCTACATCAACAGCAAACAAACCATAGAGATAGAACTTGAAACAGCTTTATTGTGTCAAGTTTCAAAGAGCTAGCACAAACCGTGTTTGATTTAGAGTTCCAAATACATGTATCCCTATAGGAGAAAACAGAGTGAAACCTAAAAATGTAAACGGTTACTGCAATCGAAAGGTTTAACCTAGAAGAACGAAATTTGGTGAGCCAAGTGGTTTTGGTGTACTGATCATTACCTGAAAGAATCATCAAGATTGGGTGAAAAAATGTTTGCTGAGATTTCAGGCAACTCGTAGTTTTTTGGAAGCTTGGCAACCCCTTTCCATGAAAGTTATTTTCGCCAGTCTCTGCTTAGGGCCACATCAACAGCAAACAAACCATAGAGATAGAGCTTGAAACTGCTTTATTGTGTCAAGTTTCAAAGAGCTAGCACAAACCGTGTTTGCTTTAGAGTTCCAAATTCATGTATCCCTGTAGCAGAAAACAGATTGAAACCTGAAAATGAAAACGGTTACTGCAAACGAACAGTTTAACCAAGAAAACGAAATTTGGTGAGCCAAGTGGTTTTGGTGTACTGATCATTACCTGAAAGAATCATGAAGATTGGGTGAAAAAATTTTGGCTGAGATTTCAGGCAACTCGTAATTTTTTGGAAGTTTGGCAACCCCTTTCCATAAAAGTGATTTTCGCCAGTCTCTCCTTAGGGCAACATCAACAGCAAACAAACCATAGAGATAGAACTTGAAACTGCTTTATTGTGTCAAGTTTCAAAGAGCTAGCACAAACCGTGTTTGATTTAGAGTTCCAAATACATGTATCCCTATAGTAGAAAACAGAGTGAAACCTAAAAATGAAAACGGTTACTGCAAACGAACGGTTTAAACGAGAAGAACAAAATTTGGTGAGCCAAGTGGTTTTGGTGTACTGATCATTACCTGAAAGAATCATCAAGATTGGGTGAAAAAATGTTTGCTGAGATTTCAGGCAACTCGTAATTTTTTGGAAGCTTGGCATCCCCTTTAAATGAAAGTGATTTTCTCCAGTCTCTGCTAGGGCTACATCACCAGCAAGCAAACCATAGAGATAGAACTTGAAACTGCTTTATTGTGTCAAGTTTCAAAGAGCTAGCACAAACCGTGTTTGATTTAGAGTTCCAAATACATGTATCCCTATAGGAGAAAACAGAGTGAAACCTAAAAATGAAAACGGTTACTGCAAACGAACGGTTTAACCTAGAAGAACGAAATTTGGTGAGCCAAATGGTTTTGGTGTACTGATCATTACCTGAAATAATCATCAAGATTGGGTGAAAAAATGTTTGCTGAGATTTCAGGCAACTCGTAGTTTTTTGGAAGCTTGGCAACCCCTTTCTATTTAAGTGATTTTCGTCAGTCTCTGCTTAGGGCCACATCAAAAGCAAACAAACCATAGAGATAGAGCTTGAAACTGCTTTATTGTGTCAAGTTTCAAAGAGCTAGCACAAACCATGTTATATTTAGAGTTCCAAATACATGTATCCTTATAGGAGAAAACAGATTGAAACCTAAAAATGAAAACGGTTACTGCAAACGAACGGTTTAACCTAGAAGAACAAAATTTGGTGAGCCAAGTGGTTTTGGTGTACTGATCATTACCTGAAAGAATCATCAAGATTGGGTGAAAAAATGTTTGCTGAGATTTCAGGAAACTCCTAGTTTTTTGGAAGCTTGGCAACCCCTTTCCATGAAAGTGATTTTCGCCAGTCTCTTCTTAGGCCTACATCAACAGCAAACAAACCATAGAGATAGAACTTGAAACTGCTTTATTGTGTCAAGTTTCAAAGAGCTAGCACAAACAGTGTTTAATTTAGAGTTCCAAATATATGTATCCCTATAGTAGAAAACAGAGTGAAACCTAAAAATGAAAACGGTTACTGCAAACGAACGGTTTAACCTGGAAGAACGAAATTTGGTGAGCCAAGTGTTTTGGTGTACTGATCATTACCTGAAATAATCATCAAGATTGGGTGAAGAAATGTTTATTGAGATTTCAGGAAACTCGTAGTTCTTTGAAGCTTAGCATCCCCTTTTTATGAAAGTGATTTTCGCCTGTCTCTGCTTAGGGCTACATCAACAGCAAACAAACCATTAGAGCTAGAACTTGAAACTGCTATATTGTGTAAAGTTTCAAAGAGCTAGCACAAACCGTGTTTGATTTAGAGTTCCAAATACATGTATCCCTATAGGGAAAACAGAGTGAAACCTAAAAATGAAAACGGTTACTGCAAACGAACGGTTTAACCTAGAAGAACGAAATTTGGTGAGCCAAGTGGTTTTGGTGTACTGATCATTACCTAAAAAAATCATCAATATTGGGTGAAAAAAATTTGGCTTGGATTTCAGGCAACTCGTAATTTTTTGGAAGCTTGGCATCCCCTTTAATGAAGTGATTTTCTCCAGTCTCTGCTAGGGCTACATCAACAGCAAACAAAGTATAGAGATAGAACTTGAAACTGCTTTATTGTGTCAAGTTTCAAAGAGCTAGCAAAAACCATGTTTGATTTAGAGTTCCAAATACATGTATCCCTATAGGAGAAAACAGAGTGAAACCTAAAAATGAAAACGGTTACTGCAAACAAACGGGTTTAACCTAGAAGAACGAAATTTGGTGAGCCAAATGGTTTTGGTGTACTGATCATTACCTGAAATAATCATCAAGATTGGGTGAAAAAATGTTTGCTGAGATTTCAGGCAACTCGTAGTTTTTTGGATTCTTGGCAACCCCTTTCCATTAAAGTGATTTTCGCCAGTCTCTGCTTAGGGCCACATCAACAGCAAACAAACCATAGAGATAGAGCTTGAAACTGCTTTATTGTGTCAAATTTCAAAGAGCTAGCACAAACCGTGTTTGATTTAGAGTTCCAAATACATGTATCCCTATAGGAGAAAACAGAGTTAAACCTAAAAATGAAAACGGTTACTGCAAACGAACGGTTTAACCTAGAAGAACAAAATTTGGTGAGCCAACTGGTTTTGGTGTACTGATCATTACCTGAAAGAATCATCAAGATTGGGTGAAAAAATGTTTGCTGAGATTTCAGGAAACTCCTAGTTTTTTGGAAGCTTGGCAACCCGTTTCCATGAAAGTGATTTCTCGCCAGTCTCTTCTTAGGCCTACATCAAGAGCAAACAAACCATAGAGAAGAACTTGAAACAGCTTTATTGTGTCAAGTTTCAAAGAGCTAGCACAAACCGTGTTTGATTTAGAGTTCCAAATACATGTATCCCTATAGGAGAAAACAGAGTTAAACCTAAAAATGAAAACGGTTACTGCAAACGAACGGTTTAACCTAGAAGAACGAAATTTGGTGAGCCAAGTGGTTTTGGTGTACTGATCATTACCTGAAAAAATCATCAAGATTGGGTGAAGAAATGTTTATTGAGATTTCAGGAAACTCATAGTTCTTTGGAAGCTTAGCATCCCCTTTTTATGAAAGTGATTTTCGCCTGTCTCTGCTTAGGGCTACATCAACAGCAAACAAACCATAGAGATAGAACTTGAAACTGCTTTATTGTGTCAAGTTTCAAAGAGCTAGCACAAACCGTGTTTGATTTAGAGTTCCAAATACATGTATCCCTATAGGGAAAACAGAGTGAAACCTAAAAATGAAAACGGTTACTGCAAACGAACGGTTTAACTTAGAAGAACGAAATTTGGTGAGCCAAGTGGTTTTGGTGTACTGATCATTACCTAAAAGAATCATCAAGATTGGGTGAAAAAATGTTTGCTGAGATTTCAGGCAACTCGAAGTTTTTTGGAAGCTTGGCAACCCTTTCCATGAAAGTGATTCTCGCCAGTCTCTTCTTAGGGCTACATCAACAGCAAACAAACCATGTAGATAGAACTTGAAACTGCTTTATTGTGTCAAGTTTCAAAGAGCTAGCACAAACCGTGTTTGATTTAGATTCCAATGCATGTATCCCTATAGGAAAAAACAGAGTGAAACCTAAAAATTAAAACGGTTACTGCACACGAACGGTTTAACCAAGAAAACGAAATTTGGTGAGCCAAGTGGTTTTGGTGTACTGATCATTACCTGAAAGAATCATGAAGATTGGGTGAAAAAATTTTGGCTGAGATTTCAGGCAACTCGTAATTTTTTGGAAGTTTGGCAACCCCTTTCCATAAAAGTGATTTTCGCCAGTCTCTCCTTAGGGCAACATCAACAGCAAACAAACCATAGAGATAGAACTTGAAACTGCTTTATTGTGTCAAGTTTCAAAGAGCTAGCACAAACCGTGTTTGATTTAGAGTTCCAAATACATGTATCCCTATAGTAGAAAACAGAGTGAAACCTAAAAATGAAAACGGTTACTGCAAACGAACGGTTTAAACGAGAAGAACAAAATTTGGTGAGCCAAGTGGTTTTGGTGTACTGATCATTACCTGAAAGAATCATCAAGATTGTGTGAAAAAATGTTTGCTGAGATTTCAGGCAACTTGTAATTTTTTGGAAGCTTGGCATCCCCTTTAAATGAAAGTGATTTTCTCCAGTCTCTGCTAGGGCTACATCACCAGCAAGCAAACCATAGAGATAGAACTTGAAACTGCTTTATTGTGTCAAGTTTCAAAGAGCTAGCACAAACCGTGTTTGATTTAGAGTTCCAAATACATGTATCCCTATAGGAGAAAACATAGTGAAACCTAAAAATGAAAACGGTTACTGCAAACGAACGGTTTAACCTAGAAGAACGAAATTTGGTGAGCCAAATGGTTTTGGTGTACTGATCATTACCTGAAATAATCATCAAGATTGGGTGAAGAAATGTTTGCTGAGATTTCAGGAAACTCGTAGTTCTTTGGAAGCTTAGCATCCCCTTTTTATGAAAGTGATTTTCGCCAGTCTCTGCTTAGGGCCACATCAACAGCAAACATACCATAGAGATAGAACTTGAAACTGCTTTATTGTGTCAAGTTTCAAAGAGCTAGCATAAACCTTGTTTGATTTAGAGTTCCAAATACATGTATCCCTATAGGAGAAAACAGAGTGAAACCTAAAAATGAAAACGGTTACTGAAACGAACGGTTTAACCTAGAAGAACGAAATTTGGTGAGCCAAGTGGTTTTGGTGTACTGATCATTACCTGAAAGAATCATCAAGATTGGGTGAAGAAATGTTTATTGAGATTTCAGGAAACTCGTAGTTCTTTGGAAGCTTAGCATCCCCTTTTTATGAAAGTGATTTTCGCCTGTCTCTGCTTAGGGCTACATCAACAGCAAACAAACCATAGAGATAGAACTCGAAACTGCTTTATTGTGTCAAGTTTTAAAAAGCTAGCACAAACCGTGGTTGATTTAGAGTTCCAAATACATGTATCCCTATAGGGAAAACAGAGTGAAACCTAAAAATGAAAACGGTTACTGCAAACGAACGGTTTAACCTAGAAGAATGAAATTTGGTGAGCCAAGTGGTTTTGGTGTACTGATCATTACCTAAAAGAATCATCAAGATTGGGTGAAAAAATGTTTGCTGAGATTTCAGGCAACTCGAAGTTTATTGGATGCTTGGCAAACCCTTTCCATGAAAGTGATTCTCGCCAGTCTCTGCTTAGGGCTACATCAACAGCAAACAAACCATAGAGATAGAACTTGAAACTGCTTTATTGTGTCAAGTTTCAAAGAGCTAGCACAAACCGTGTTTGATTTAGATTCCAAATGCATGTATCCCTATAGGAAAAAACAGAGTGAAACCTAAAAATTAAAACGGTTACTGCACACGAACGGTTTAACCAAGAAAACGAAATTTGGTGAGCCAAGTGGTTTTGGTGTACTGATCATTACCTGAAAGAATCATCAAGATTGGGTGAAAAAATGTTTGCTGAGATTTCAGGCAACTCGTAATTTTTTGGAAGTTTGGCAACCCCTTTCCATAAAAGTGATTTTCGCCAGTCTCTCCTTAGGGCAACATCAACAGCAAACAAACCATAGAGATAGAACTTGAAACTGCTTTATTGTGTCAAGTTTCAAAGAGCTAGCACAAACCGTGTTTGATTTAGAGTTCCAAATACATGTATCCCTATAGTAGAAAACAGAGTGAAACCTAAAAATGAAAACGGTTACTGCAAACGAACGGTTTAAACGAGAAGAACAAAATTTGGTGAGCCAAGTGGTTTTGGTGTACTGATCATTACCTGAAAGAATCATCAAGATTGTGTGAAAAAATGTTTGCTGAGATTTCAGGCAACTCGTAATTTTTTGGAAGCTTGGCATCCCCTTTAAATGAAAGTGATTTTCTCCAGTCTCTGCTAGGGCTACATCACCAGCAAGCAAACCATAGAGATAGAACTTGAAACTGCTTTATTGTGTCAAGTTTCAAAGAGCTAGCACAAACCGTGTTTGATTTAGAGTTCCAAATACATGTATCCCTATAGGAGAAAACAGAGTGAAACCTAAAAATGAAAACGGTTACTGCAAACGAACGGTTTAACCTAGAAGAACGAAATTTGGTGAGCCAAATGGTTTTGGTGTACTGATCATTACCTGAAATAATCATCAAGATTGGGTGAAGAAATGTTTGCTGAGATTTCAGGAAACTCGTAGTTCTTTGGAAGCTTAGCATCCCCTTTTTATGAAAGTGATTTTCGCCAGTCTCTGCTTAGGGCCACATCAACAGCAAACAAACCATAGAGATAGAACTTGAAACTGCTTTATTGTGTCAAGTTTCAAAGAGCTAGCATAAACCTTGTTTGATTTAGAGTTCCAAATACATGTATCCCTATAGGAGAAAACAGAGTGAAACCTAAAAATGAAAACGGTTACTGAAACGAACGGTTTAACCTAGAAGAACGAAATTTGGTGAGCCAAGTGGTTTTGGTGTACTGATCATTACCTGAAAGAATCATCAAGTTTGGGTGAAGAAATGTTTATTGAGATTTCAGGAAACTCGTAGTTCTTTGGAAGCTTAGCATCCCCTTTTTATGAAAGTGATTTTCGCCTGTCTCTGCTTAGGGCTACATCAACAGCAAACAAACCATAGAGATAGAACTCGAAACTGCTTTATTGTGTCAAGTTTTAAAAAGCTAGCACAAACCGTGGTTGATTTAGAGTTCCAAATACATGTATCCCTATAGGGAAAACAGAGTGAAACCTAAAAATGAAAACGGTTACTGCAAACGAACGGTTTAACCTAGAAGAACGAAATTTGGTGAGCCAAGTGGTTTTGGTGTACTGATCATTACCTAAAAGAATCATCAAGATTGGGTGAAAAAATGTTTGCTGAGATTTCAGGCAACTCGAAGTTTATTGGATGCTTGGCAAACCCTTTCCATGAAAGTGATTCTCGCCAGTCTCTGCTTAGGGCTACATCAACAGCAAACAAACCATAGAGATAGAACTTGAAACTGCTTTATTGTGTCAAGTTTCAAAGAGCTAGCACAAACCGTGTTTGATTTAGATTCCAAAT